>NC_068937.1:88655768-88770857 GCF_016801865.2 Culex pipiens pallens | reverse complement strand
TATGCACGACCCCTTACCGTTTACGACGAATCTCAAGTTAACAGTATGTAAAAAAAGTATTTACACCCCTTGGGCACTTTGCACATTTTGTGCCCAACATAAGTACATTGAATTTCTCTTAAAATGACACACTTCTTCCTCCCCTGTCGATTCAGAATTGTGTTGTTGTTCGGACTATCCGTGCTCAAACTCAACCCAGTTCAACGAATCATGTCTCTGTGATACAACTGATTGATGTTTTATAAAAAAAAAACGTTACTTAATCCACCTCTAGGTGGTTGGTGCCTTCCTCGCATTCATAAAGTGAATACACTACACAGCATCAAGTGTATAAATAACACTTAATTTTATCAAAATATCTGAGATCCGGCCTAAACAAGTGTTTTAAAAACATTAAAGTACTTATAACTTTTGATAGGGTTGTCAGATCTTCAATTTTTGGGGAAATTTCGTTGGAAAGGTCTTATGATTACCTATCTAACGATGGGTCGCATGATAGATCCGGACAACATTTTCATCAAAATATTTGCGATCCGGACTCAAAAAAATGTATACCACTTAAGTGCTCATAACTTTTGAAGGGGTTGTCAGATCTTCAATCTTTTGAACGCGTTGGAAAAGTCTTTCAAATACCTTTCTAAAAATATATAGCAACCACCCTTTTTACAATCTTCCGAAGTTTAACTAAAATCGTTTTTTCAGCATAACTTTTGAAGTATTTTTCTAAACTTCATAATATTAACTAGGCTCTTGTGAGACCCCAAGACAGATCGAATGAGACCAAAACGGTTCAAATTGGTTCAGCCAGTCCGGAGATAATCGTGTGCATATTTTTCGGTGCACGGACTTACAAACATTACTTACAAACGCACAGATATTTGTTCAGAATTTGATTCTGAGTCGATAGGTATATGTGAAGGTGGGTCTACGAGGTCGAATAGAGAAGTTCATTCTTCGAGTGATTTTATAGCCTTTCCTCATTGAGGTGAGGAAGGCAAAAATTGTGAAAAATATTCTCTACCGTGTTTCTCTGTTTCTTACTTTCTTTGGCGAGAAGGGTTTACATGTGAAAAATTAAACGTGTCCTCTGAAGCCTTCTTTTGCTTGTTGAATTTTCGTGACCAAGGGTCAATTCAAGCAACTTCAACCAGATGAATCAAGTCAAACCACCAAACAAAAAGTATTCACTCGTTGGCAACGCTGCCAAAAGTTCCTCTCAATTTCCATCGAAACGCGTTCGCTCTTCTCATTTCTCTCAGTTTTTCCATCCCCTATTCCTCTCTGCAGCATAATTCCCTCTCCGCTCTCCCAAAAGAGAGATCGAGAGAGAGGGAATATAGCAAGCATACGTTATGCTTGCTTTACTGCTATGGGGTTGGGGTTGATGATGGTTGAAAACAAGTTTTGCGGCGGCCAAGCTGCTCTCAGCGCGCGTCGTCCGTTAGTTTAGTTTCGACCGCCGATCTGTACGATGCCGGCTCCGGTGAGCAGGTGTGAATCGTGCTCGTTCAGTGCATTTTGCCAGTAATGTTTGTGCCTGTCTGTTAAGTGCCCTCTCGGGTTTTGGTGCAGAGGAGCCGTTAAATTCAATTCGGGTGCACTATGCACTTTAGAAGCAAAAGTTACTGTTACACCTTATTGTGCGTGTGCTTTGAAGCCGGTGGTTAATACGTTACGTGTTTTACGTGTAGATAATCGGGGTTTTATGAGGATCGTTCCTCTTTTTTTAGTGTTGAATCATGACCGTTGTTGATGTTAGTGTCTGTGATCAAAACTAAGTTCAACGGAGCCGCCGTCACTTCCAATGAATGGCTTGACGTGATCTGGATGCTTTTTCATGTGTATAGAGTGAATTTTCATGATCATCAGGAAATAGCAAAGTGAGCGCGAATGTAGTCAGAAGAAGAGGCAGCAGAATAGCCGAGAGTTAGCTCCGGTGTGGTCGAACGTCTGGTGGTCCACAAACACAGACATACAGACACACACAGGCGCGCGAAAGGGGGGTGGTGAATGGTGGTGCAAAAATGCCGTTTGTGCAACGTGTAGTAACCCCAAAGTATGTTGCACGGTCGACCAAACCGTCACACTCACGTGGCGCCGTTTCACTGCCGGTTCAGGACTATGAGCTGGAAGCGATCACCAACCTAACCCTCAGCAATGCCCTTCGACAGCTGGCCTCGCTGGTGCTCATCTCGAACCAGATCTTCACGGAGCTCAACAAGGAGCTGGCTAGTGTGAGTGAGCGATCGCTCGGGATAAAGCAGCGGATCGACAATCTTTCGACGCGAGTGGAGGAATTTGACCCAAAGCAAGTCACAGTCCGTAAGTACACCCCTCAATTCTCATCCACAACAGCCAGTTTCGGCCCTTCTACAGCAAAACACCGCTGCTTCCTCACAGTCGGAATCTTTCTCTCTTTCCCATTCTGCGGCTCTTCGTGTCTGCTTTTTATGTACTTGTACACTTTTTCTCCTCCTCCTTGTCTCCACTTCGACGCAGCATCCAGAAGATATCTTCTCTTCACACGCTTCTCGTTTCTCTACTATTTGTTCCTCACTCCAAACTTCAAGAAACCAAAAAGCGAGCAGCAACGCAACACAACACAACACTCCCGGTCGAAATCGAATTTATGAATTTCCGGCAGTTGATGTTTGTATTTCCTGTTCCTCAATGGGAGCGCGAGATGGATGTTTCTTGTGCATGTTCCGGCAATCAAGTCACAGCGCAACCTACGATCATTAATTTAAATTCCACTCGAGAAAGAGGTGACACCCGCCGAAGAAACCCGCCGTTGACATTTTTCAATTACCGCCGAAGACCATTTTTTTTTCTAGAGCACACGAAGGGGTGTACCGATGCGCTGGGTTCGATTGTGCAAGTATATTACCTGCTCGGAACGTTCCAATCTTTTTTTTTTTTTTTGCAGTACAATAAACTCAATTAGCAATCGTTCATGTTTCATTGTGGATTCAAACGATACGTTTTGTTCTTCTAATTTGCTTCTATTTTGAGAATGATGCGTTTAGAAATTGCTGAAATTAACTAACTGTTATTGAGTTATTTTTTTTCAATACAGCTTTCTTTAATAAATTGTAACTATTAAACTATGTTTATAAAATATTCCTGGTAAAATTTTATTTATCAACCTTTGTTTAACACATCAGACATTTTATTCAAGTAATTGAAGTGCAAAACCAGATACACTTGGTCTTAAAAAATAACTTATATTCTAAGTTAGATTGAGGCACACATATCGTCCTAATAGCACTATCTTTCCGTTAAGATTAGGTTAATTCGTGTTGCCGCATTTATGTCAAAATATATTAAAAAAAAGCATTTTGAACATTTTGTGTAAGAATCAAACAAAGCTTTTCTATCGCATAGTATTTCATGTGAAAATGTGTAACCTTATTTTGACCCGTAAACAATTAAAAACAACTCATAAATTCCACATTTGGGTTACATTGTTATAACATGGTGAAAAACATGGCGCTATGATTTATGGAAAGACTTAATATCGGTCCGTCCTTTAATCGTTCATTTGTATTATCGTCATGTACACATTTTACAACCTTTGACGAAGTATTTGGGATTCAATTTCAACTTTTTTCATTACGGTGCGTCGCTAGAAACGGGTTCATTTGACACAAAGCAGACTTAAGATTAGATAGAGTGGTAGCAAACTATGCGGCAAGCTAAAACCTAACTCAACGATTCAAATCACAACCAAATATCGCCCTGTCCTAAAAAAAATAGTGAAACGCCCCTCAAACATCACCCGGCCACGACTTGCAAACCACGCCAACCATACTATAATGTAGAGGGGTTTCACCCAATTTAGGAAGTCCAATTCGCGTTTTCGTTTTGTGTCATTTCATCAATCTAGATCGTGATAAACATCGCTATTTCAATATCACCTCGCTTTACTGTGCTCTTGCCACAGTATAACACACATATTTTTCCTTGTCATTTAATTACCACAGCGCTGGAAAGGTTTTGTCGTCGTTCAACCATGTGCTGCTGACCTTGTATTGCATTGCTGTTAAAGATAGTTTAAGTCTGGCTGGCTGGTATAGTTTTCAAGGAGGAGGAAAAGCTACGAGGGACGCGCTATAAGGGTGAAACCACTCATGTGCTAATGCCCTGCTGGCTTTCCCGAACAACAACAATGACAACAACAACGTCAACTCACCAACGTTATGTATTCTATTTTATTGGTACATAGCAGTACAGCGTGAATGGTTTCTTAACACTGCGTTGTAAATTGGGGCGGCAAGAGTCTAAAAATACAGAAAATTAAGAAAGCCTGGCATTATCAGTGCCAGGGTGCATTCTGGTACAGCTTAAGTAAATCTTTCCCAGTTCCTGAGGGGAACACCCTTGAAGAGTATCGGGGCCGGCATTTACAAAGCGGATTCAGTGGCAGTTTCATTCTCAACTTAATGTTAACATGTTAAGGTTTAATGTTAACATTCCATAGGTCGCCTCCCTAAGGTGTTGTGATAAGGTCCAGTTTGTGACGATACACTACCTTCCCTTTACTAAGCAATCGATTCCAGAAGGGAAAAGATCACCAGTTTGTGTTGGTCCGAGCCGGGATTTGAACCCCGATCTACCGCTTATGAGGCGGAAGCGTTACCACTGGGCTACGTGGCTCGGTACAGCTTAAGTGTTATGTAAATGTTGTAGATGGAAATGCATTCCGATGTTGTTGAAAATTCTGTGAGTTTTTGATTGAGCATAAATTCCAATCAATTTTCAATTGAAGGGTGAATTTAAATCAGATTGAATTCCGGCACAGCCGACCCACATATTATGGATGATATTTTGGTAAATACATTCAAACAAAAAGGTTTTCCATCGATTTTTTTCCCTAATATTGCACAAAACCCTCTCTCGAGATCAAGATTGGGCAGGTAACAACTTCACCTTTCCAGCTGGTGTTCAAGCCAATAGTCCTTAAACTTACACCATGCCTTTTTTTTGCTGTACACCGGGAAATCCCCGAAGCCTGTTCCGTCCGTGCACCGGATATATTTTATGTTCTTCCTCAGCGCGCTGAAACAATACGCCCCGGCAGCAGTGCTGCGTTACGGAGCCAAATTGAGCCTTTTATAATATTTACCACGCGCAGTATGGACTCACCCCTCCAGTTCCAGTGCTTTGTGCTGGCCCAGATGAAGAAAACAATCAAGAGACAGAAAACTAATAACACACAACGAACGCACCTTTATGCTTTTATTGGTTCCTGCACCTTGAACATTGCCAGGTTTTGCTGCTGGATGTGCGTTTGTACGGGAAAAAAGGAAAAAAAAGCAGATCTGTAAATTTCCACCTCCATAAAACCCCTTGCGTACACTCAGTTGCATGCAAGAATTACTTTGAAATGCTCTTGCACTTACTTGAAAAAAAATACAAAAATCTTTTAGGCATTTGTGTAAGTTATTACAAAAGCAACAACATAAAACTCATGTTCTCGAATTTCACTTTTGTTAGAAAATAAAATATTCTGAACTAGAAAAAGTTCTGAAAATATTTTTTTGTGTCAAAATTTTTCATAAGTCTCTTCAACAAAGTTTTTTTTGATACTGAGAGTACTTTGAATAAAGAAGCGAAAAAGATACCGATAAGATACACAAAAAGTACAGAAAACTGCAGATTTTCGATTCATAAAGAGCTCATGAGCCCCCTGAAAAACTCCGGCCAGAGGCCTGCGAGACTCCCACGGCTTTGAACCCAGGCTTGACTCGCCAGGCTGGCAGGTTAAAGAAACTCATTCACCAGCAGAGCCAATCACACAACTTTAAAGCTTGGCACGACTTCCTGTGGTGAATATTCCTGGAAGAGGCAAAAAAGTAAAACAATCGCTCAGCGTTTTTCACCAGCAGCTGATGTCGCCAGAGTCAACATTTCAAAGAAAGCTCTCCTCCTGCCAGAGCAGCGATCATTTCATCAGAAGCAATCCGGGCATAATTAAATAAACCTGTGGGTCGTATCTCATCGAGAGGACAGATTGCATTAATAAGAAATGAGGAAAACAAACACACACTCACTTATCCGAAACCATCCCTTCTGCTCATCTTGTTTGGCCATTTGGGAAAACATTTTCCCCAGAAGACTAACCCACTTGTTTGAATGGGCTCGTGTTGCAAACAGCTCAGACAGACATCGAAATGACATCGTAATGTGTGCTCTCTTGAATGGATGTTCCAATCGTTCACAAACGCACGCACCCAAAAGCACTCAATGGAGCGTGCAAAGTGCTGAATTTGCAGGCACACATGCAACCAGAGTGAGAAATGCAACTGGCTCAGCTCAGCATAAAAATGCATTCCCCATTAGAGGGGCAGCAAATCAGCAGTTTGTGCATAACTGCCGAATTAGCTCATGCGGAAAACTATCCTTTCCGTGTGGCGGATTCTTGGTTGGGTCACAAATTTTAAATTTATCACTAAAAAAGTTAGGTTAAATAAAAAAACGGTTTAAATTGAAATAATATTATTTAAAAAAAATATAAATATTTAAAATTTTAAATTTAAATATTTAAAAAGTAAAAATTCAATACTACATTTTCAGTATTACAAAACTTTTTTAGTAATATCGCGATAACTTTGATGGTTGCAAGCAAACTCTTTTTGTTCATTCTCTAAAAATAATCCTTTAAGGTTACAAAAAACACGAAATTTTAAATGAAAATGATTTGTTGAAAAAAATAACCTTCTGGGAATTTGTAGATTCGAAAAGTACATTGAATTTCCCTTAAAATGACATGTTCTATTTTTGTAACAGTTGAGTAACAAAAAATGCCCGATTTTAAAACTATTTTTTTGCAATTCCGCTGTGAAACTGTCAACTTTTCCTGTCCTTCTGAAGAAATGAAACGGCCTACTTTTTCCTACCAAAAATAACAGAATCGAATAGCAAAACTTTTCAAAATAAATGCTGAAAAGTTCTACTTTTTGACTTAAAATTTCACTCAATGGGTGTTTTTCGGAATTGCAAAAAATGATGTATGGAACTCTTTGCAAAACTTGATTTTTTCAACACTCGTCGTATTTATCCAACTCGGTGAACCTCGTTGGATAAATGTACGACTCGTGCTGAAAAAATCTTCTTTTTGCAACTTGTTGCATAAACTACTATTGCATATTTTTTTCGATGAAAAATATTACAAATTTTGACATTTTTATTTTCCGAAATTCTGAGTACCTACGTCACCAAATCGGGCGTCCAATTATTGAAAAATACGCCTTTTTCAAATGTTCACAAATGGAAGGGTCGTACTGCCCGTCCGTAACCAAATATCAAAAAATGGTTCAAAAATAACATTTTTGAAAAAATAATAATTTTAAAGTTATCTAATTCATCATAACAATCGCTAATATTCCAAAAAAGAAAAAATAATGTGTCTCAATATATCATACAATCTATTCCAGATTATTTTTCTCAAGTTATAACATGAAACATACATTTTTCCAGACAAACAAATAATTTTCCCACACCTCATAAGGTTGTACCCGTTCAAGCTCAAACTGCAAACGATCTCCTTTCCCAAACCCCCGCCCGCCGTTGACCAGGACGGGAAAAAGGATGTTTAGCGCTAGTTGGTTTACATAAGTGGAACTGATTAGCCGGAGCACCAACCCGGTTAGTCGCCGACGCGCCATCGGAAGAAGGCAAATAGGCCCACTTCCACCCAAAGTGTCGCTGCTCGTCACGTTCATATATGGTTACAGTTTTTTTTTTGTTATTCCAATTTCAAGTGGCTCACGAACCTATACAAACCAGAACATTTACCGAGTGAGCTCGTTCGTTCTGTGTGTGTGTGAGGGTATGTGAGCCGTAAATGGTCGCACCCCTCGATGCTTTCCTTCGACGATGCCCTTGAAATTTGAAACCATTGACTCACGGACTTAAAAAAAAGTTTTGTATATGTTTCTTTTGTGGAGTTTGTTGTTGGCGCAATTACGTTCCCTTCGGGAGAGAAATTTATTACGACGACACCAGTTCTGTCACGTCGTTTTTTTTTTAAGTTTTCCACGTACTCACCGCAGGAAACGAGGAAGTAGTGAAGGATCCTCACCACGATGGTGGTACTTCCTATGCGGATGGCAGTGAAGTGCATCGCTGCGCCAGGACGTGCTGCATTATTTCCGTTGAAATACTGCGGGGACGTTCGATACGAACAAATTGCGGTTTTACCAATAATGCAGAGCCATTGGTCCTATATAGAAACCGTCGACACCCTTCGTAAATATTTCATTAGTACCAGTCGGGCTGGCGGTGAACACCAAGAATAGGGGAGCCATACTTTTCGATATTGTTTTAGGCCTACGATAATGACGGTCGCGTTACTCGCGGCTCAAGAGCATGTTTATTTTTAAAACAGAACTGACATGGACTTGAGCGCAATTTGTGGTATTTTTAAACCGCCCTGACAGTGAAAACAAAAACTCCACACCTCACGATTTGAAAAGTTCTGCTCAACTCTGGTTTGCCAAATGCTCGAACAAAAAGATTGAAGGCATCCTGGCGGCGGTGATCCGCCTTAAGACCATTTGTGGAGCCTACAGAAAACCAGTTTTCCCCGCGGTCGAGCCCCCGAACCCTAGCACAATTTCAAATCTATTGTTTTGTACGATTTTGTGCGGGTTTTCTTCTCGAATTCTACCTTTTACCCACCGACAAACAAAAAAACATGAAAATCGTGATTTACGTCTTCGTCTTCGCCGCGCCATCAGTCTACAAAACTTGCCGGATTGTTGTGCTCACTCCACGGCGGGAACCACCTCCCGTGAACGTGTCTTCCATCATTCAAAACTTTCGTCGAGATGCAAATAAGTGATTGCTGGGCCGACTACCGAGCTACCGAGAGACTTTTATTGCTTTCGATTTTGAGGTGTATGCAAAACCAGGCTGGATTGAGCATGAGCATGAGCATGAGAGACCACCCATGGTTGTCCTTCTCCGTTGCTGAACAGGACCGTAATATCCTATCAATACAACCGACCATACGCTTAAACGATCTAATGGTGTTTCCCTTATCAACAGCATGTATGAATGCGTTGAAAAGATAAAACATCAAGATCATTAAAACTAGATCTGAAGCAAATAGGTTACAGTCATTGGCCACCAACGGCGCCCGCCATGTCAGTTTGTAGATCTCGGGGGGATTGGGACGGGAATGTTAGTTAGCACAGGTTGCTACAAAGGGTGGGTTCTATACGATATCCACACCCCCACGAGTGCCGGAAAACTACTTCTACTTGGGATTTTGTTAGTGGGTAAGGGTAATGGCCAGGATTCATCATAAAGGATGATGATGCGACCCAATAATCAATAAATTTTGTTTAATGATGTGATGTATTATGCATTCTCAAGGCAAACAGTCGAAGGATGCGGATGAGATTATTCCCGGTTATTTGGTGTTGAGTTTAGCATAAATGATTCAATCTTAGACAGCCGGCTGTGGAAAGATAAAAAAAAATAAAATGCGAAAACGCGAAACCGCACGGACCGAAAAACACACACAATCGGGGGGAAAAAAGACGGAAACGGCAACGAAAATCCGGCTTGCTGACCGCGACGCGAACCGTTCAAATTCTCCAAAGCAACTGTCAAACATCGCATCGAAATACACACACAATCGGGGGGGAAACAGAGACGGAAACGGCAACGAAAATCCGGCTTGTTTACCGCGACGCGAACCGTTCAAATTCTCCAAAGCAACTGTCAAACATCCCGAAATCACCCGGGTCGAAATACACACACAATCGGGGGGGAAACAAAGACGGAAACGGCAACGAAAATCCTGCGTGTTGACCGCGACGCGAACCGTTCAAATTCTCCAAAGCAACTGTCAAACATCCCGAAATCACCCGGGTCGAAATACACACACAATCGGGGGGGAAACAAAGACGGAAACGGCAACGAAAATCCGGCTTGTTTACCGCGACGCGAACCGTTCAAATTCTCCAAAGCAACTGTCAAACATCCCGAAATCACCCGGGTCGAAATACACACACAATCGGGGGGGGGGGAAACAAAGACGGAAACGGCAACGAAAATCCGGCTTGTTTACCGCGACGCGAACCGTTCAAATTCTCCAAAGCAACTGTCAAACATCCCGAAATCACCCGGGTCGAAATACACACACAATCGGGTGGGAAACAAAGACGGAAACGGCAACGAAAATCCGGCTTGTTTACCGCGACGCGAACCGTTCAAATTCTCCAAAGCAACTGTCAAACATCCCGAAATCACCCGGGTCGAAATACACACACAATCAGGGGGGAAACAGAGACGGAAACGGCAACGAAAATCCGGCTTGTTTACCGCGACGCGAACCGTTCAAATTCTCCAAAGCAACTCTGTATGCAAAACCAGGCTGGATTGCCACACTTTCCAGCCCCCATTCTGGTGTTCGTGATTGAACGCAAAAAAATAAAGTTCAACATAAGTCGAAAGATTTGGAAGGCTTAACTTCATCACATTATGCATAAATAATATACCTCGCCGGACGGACCAACTGGTGTGGACTAACCAACAACATGCTCAAGAAAAATAAAAACAAGACCAGAATCTTGCTGGTACCCCAAGCAGCAGCAGGTACCGAGTGAAATCCGTGAAGCTTGACCTGATCCTCTTTTATTTTGGGCCATTTTTCAACAGTTTTATACCAAGTCGTAAAAAAAGTTGCTTATTCGTGAAGTTAATCAACATCAGTATGCTCGAAACCTGACCAACGCTGGATGTTTTGTTCAGAAATATAAACTGTTTAAATTTTAATTGATTTTGTATGAATAATGCTAGAGATTTTTGTGTTTTGCCATTTGAGTGTTTTCGGGACATATTTAGAGCATTTAAAATTGCGTCTTTTGTCGAAACAATGAGAACGAATGATGTTTTTATTTGTTTGAAACTTAGAGCGATTTGACGGCTTCAAATAAGTCCTTCTCAAATATGTTGTACAAATTTCAGATGAGTTTTTTTGGTAACTTAAATACAAATTGATTAATTATTGCAATTTGTAAAGTTATTTTTACTAAGCGAAAAAGCAACTTTATACAATTATCTAAATACCAAGTGACGTAATAGTTTCATATCGTAAGAGCAATTATTTTTTTTTTCAAAAAAAATTGGGAAGAATCAAACCAATTAAGCTAGCAGCTGAGGATGTAGAAAGATTACCTAATTCTAGTTACATCTATTAAAGCGAGATATTCTTGTTGAAATTATTTATTGGGAATTGAGAATAACAATGAACATTATTTTTTCCTTAGAAAACAACCATTTATGATTAAGAAATCAATGCCAAAGGCATGTTTCTTATTGCAATATTTGCTGCATCCACCAGAAATTACACCAAAGTTACCCATGTTCATAACTTTGTCCCTCCCCACGAAAACCAGCGTCTAAAATATGTTTCTCATTCCCAGATCTCAGAAAACACAAATATTCACCACCCCTCTCAGCATGTCGTAAAGGCAAATTTCCTGAATTGATTGCTGTTTAATTACAACCATTTAACTTCGTTAGCACAAAAGTACATTCACACCAGAGCTGAGCAGTCAAATTAAGCTGCTCTTCTGCCTTGGCTAGGCCCTGGTCATGCCGGCCGTTTGCACAGGCCTCTCGGAATACCGAGAAATCTCCAACTGGAACATGGTCCCCCTGATGATGACGATGACGGGTTGGTGACGACAACAACGCCCGATATCCATGCAGAGGGAGGAGGCAGGCCACCACACTAACTGTCGAGATGTGATCTTGGGCTGGAATCGGCCGAAAAATTCCAGGAAATTACCGGGGGTCGTTCACTCTGTTGGGATTCGTTGGGGTGGGCTTTTCTAATGGGATATGGTTTCATTTCCAGAAAATTTAGATTTTGGCTCCTAAAATGTTTTGTGACTACCTTTCTAGGTGAGGCATGTTTTTGTACTGTGTCAGTTGATTTTGGACCTACAATGTTGAACACTCCCAAAACAAATTCTTCAAACATTGATGCCAGTTGAAAGCTAAACTATAAACAAAATACAATTAAAATTGACTAGAGTAAAGTGGACTGGATTAGTTAAAATTCCACAGCATATAACAATGCAGCAACAAATGTAAACTGCGTAAATTCTTAATGCCTATATTTTAAAAAGCAGAATCGTGCCTCTTGTCTGTGGTGCGGTATGCGGAATGTGATGGTTCGCCGTTTTACTTGGAATATAGACAACTATCTCCCGGCACTAAATGGTGATGTGTCAAATCTGCGTGCCATCAAAGAGAGAGAAAAAAACTGTAAACGACCAGAAGAGTAGATGAATCTCGACCGAACCAAATTCACGTTTCCGTAGGGTGTTCTTTGTTTATGGATGTCAAGCTCTTCTAGCTAAGCACGTCGTAGTCTGTTTCTTCCCTCAGCACACCATAATGGATCCGTCCAGTTGCACAAGACCATCTTCTTCGTTTTAGAGAACACCAAGATCGCGTGAGCTGAAACTACAGACTTGAAACCAAAAGAACTCAATTTTAAGTTGGGCAAGTTAATAGACCGGGGTTGAGTCATGTGCGTTAAGATAACACTTTTTCCCTTTGTTTTCTCACCACGGAGCACTCACGGTTTTCTAAATAAACAGAAACGATTTTTCTTCCCGCGTCTGTTTTTACCGGTGGATCGGCCGTCTTCTTTACCGTGTGACCTCGACTGATAGAATTCCGTCTCATTCTTGGACGGAGGGCAGGGCACGCAGGTCCACTCGCTCGCTCTTAGCCGGTCCATTTAAGCTCAATTAAACAAATCATCGTAATTGGTCGTCGTCGCAGCATCATCGTCATAAACATAGTGCCTTTCGGGAGCATATTCCAGCATGATTCCGGCGCAGGATTTGAACCGCGGGCGAGGATTAACCAAGTACCGGAAAACAATTTTCCATTCTGGGGTCCAAGTTTGAAATAACATTCCACCCCAGCAACGCGGTAGTAGGTTCAATACACGTTTTCAATTTGGTAACTTCGTTCGGGTGGATTAATTTAATCCAAATATTAATTCCACCTCCCCCGGGCAAGTTCAAGGGTTCATAAACGGGGGGAGGTCGTAGTCGGGGTGCTGGGAACGGAAGCTGTGAAATTGGAGCCGGGACACCACCTTTAATTTGCCGCGCCGGGGAGATCTGGTTCGTTTTCGATGCCGCCCGAGGGGCATCATAGCAAACCGTGGCTAAGCACTTTTTTCCCGTTGAAATTGTCTTCTCAGCCAATCTAGTAGACATCCATCGAAAGCGGGAAGGATTGTTTGATGAGCTCTTTTCTTGCTGGTTCGGGGCATGGAAACAGTTTTTCTTGTCTGGATGATGTTGAAATTGTCTGTAAAAAAGCGAGATTGAAGTTTCGTGCAGCTCGCAATGCGATCGGGTAATCGATTCAGCCAGGTTGGGTTGACTAATACAGAATCAATAGAGGCACTTCCTCTTCCCGGTTTCTTGTTTTCACTATATGAAATCAAGGTAGTTTTTGCTTTGGTCAATTTCATCTCTAAAAATCTAAAATTAGGTGATTTTGCTGGTAGCTATTTTTTTCCAGCGAATTTTAAAGGTGCTGGATGATTGACGGAAGTTTGTCAACCTGAACCATGATTTGAATTTTAAATGGTAAAAATCCTATCAACATCACATTTTGTGGGTCCCTTTCAGGGTCCCAAACAACCTCCCAAAATTTGAGAACGAACGGCTCAGCTGACGCTAAGCTAAGCCCAGGATTCGTGTGTTGAAATAAATAGTGAAACTCACATTTTCTGCCAACATTGCCAAAGGAACCATGAAATACCAAACAAACATGAATGTTCTCATATTTTGATGAACCTTACGTTCAGAATACATTATTTAATTAGGTTGTACCCAAATTCCTCAAATATTTTATAGTTTTCGAAGTTCCGCTTGACTTGACAGTGTTGGCAAAAAGAAGATTTTACACCGAGTATTTCGAAAGGTCTCTCTTGAACGCTCTGTAACTTTCATTATAAGCTATTTAGCACCATACTGTCTTCCAGAGATGTGTTGAGGATATCTTAGGCGGTGTTAGTTTGATAGAATTAAAAAGTTTTAATTTTGTACAGTCAAAAATGTAAAAATGAGAGTTTTTCCGTGGGCTTAACAAATCGCTTCCAAATTTTGGGAAGTTGTTCGGTACCCTAAATGGGACCTAAAAAAATGTTTTGCTGACGAAATCACTGAACCATATCAGAACTAGATATAGAAAATATTGTAATCAAACTGTGCCGTTGTGCAACAAACCACGGTAACTGGTGACAACTTACATCATAACCTTGATTTTCCGTTTTAAGGCTAGTATGCAGATCGGAAGGAAAGGGGTCAAGAAACAGCTTTACGAACAGTAGAACAAAGGAGATGGAGCGATTTCTTGGGGCTTTTCTTCACCCTCTCTGGCTTGCTTTCGCTGCCGCTGCTGCCCATTTGATTTTTTTTCTTGACCGGTTCCTTCCGAAGTGCGTATACCGCTTTAAGATATAAACTTTGTTTCACCGACAATTGTTGTTATTGTTGTTGTTTTTTGATGTCCACTTACAATATTTTGGCAAAAAAAATGCACATGTTGTTACGAATGTCATGACGAATATACCATATTATTTTTGTTGCATTAATGTCAAAACTGGTTAGCCAAATACCACAATTAATTTAAATAATTTTTCATAGAGAAGAAATTATATAAGCGTGTGGATGAGAAACCAAGACATGAAAATTGCTGTTAAGTTTGAAAAGCAACTCCAAAGCTAGCCGACTTTTTTATGTTGCTTCCATAATGATCAATGAATATTGAAAATTACTACGAAGACACGTCTAAGTTCGTTAAATCATATGTCAATTACTATACCATAAACAGCGTCGAAACGTGCGTGCTCTATTCCTTTCGCTCGATTGCCACCAAACCACCAAAGAGACCCGGTAACGATATGCCATATGTGTATGATGAAAGCATAATATGAGCAAAAAATTATTCGAAATCTCAGTCTTCTCAGTTGGCAAATTTGCCGCACAGCATCCACACAAAGCAAAGCGCGCGCCCGCTCTGGAGGAAGCCCGGCCATGTGGTTGCAATAAACACTTCACACGCCGCGTATTCTGCTGACGCGCCTGATTTATAATACTTGCGCGCCCATTCCGATTTGTTTTGTCTACCAAATGAAGCGAAAATAACATGCATATATTAATATTGGGTTGTAAACCGAGATCCTTCAATCGGGATCGGGTGTTGCTCCAAACAAGGCGCCTCGCACTCGTACTCACCACTTATATTACTCCTCTGTGGATTCCCATCCCAGCCCGTTTAATACTTCTCGGCCCAACAGGGGTGAAGTTAAGCGTTGCAAACTTCCTCCAATCTAATACACCATAAACCCGATTCATCACGTACCTGCTATGATTTACCTGAACGGGGAAGCCATTTCTACCCGGGCACTAAAGTATTGACGATTTCTGTACGGTTCGTCAGCAGTTCGTTACAACCATTTTGCGGCTTTTTCAAATGATTGCGATAAACAATCCCACTTTCCTTCAACCACATCTCCGCTTCAATCCAATTGACGTGGAAAAGCAACTCTCGGGAAAGGGAAGAGCAATACCGAAAGACAAACAGCTCAAAAGGGTTTCGGAGTTCAGCTGTTTGATTTATTCAAAGTCAATTTACATACAGACTTGAACAGTCCCCCCAAACACATACAGAAAGCTCGACATCACCTTCAAACTATAACAGTTTATTGTCAATTCATCACACGGAGCAGCTCATATTAAATTAAGGCAACTCTAAACAAAAGGGAACTCCACCAACAACGTTTATTGGTACATTTGGTACATGACCTATAAAACTGAACCGTGAGCAACAGGTCCGACACCGTCGTAAGCCTAATCGTCATCGTATGTTGGCACTGTGTAAACAGATGGGTCGCCGCTTGATGATGGTGATGATGTGCGTGATGTTTCACTAACATATGAAAGTTTGTTATTGTTACGCTGTTGCGACCGTACTGCTGGAAGCAGTTTTCAGCATTTTTCTCTTTTATTGCGCCCGCTCGCCAACACACACGGACAAGGAGAGTCGAACAATATCGCGACCACCGACACCCAGAACCAGAAGAGAGGTGCGCAGATGTTTGAGTTGTGATTTTTCATTATTCATACACGCGCCAAATGGGCCAGATGTGCAGCTACAAACTCTCGAACTGTGTGTTTCCTTTTTTCTGCTCCCGGCTTACCAACTTTTGCAGGTCATGGCTCCGTGTTGGCAATGTAAACATTTTGCAGCCGCGTGCAAGTTCCTTTTTGTCTGTCTGGTGGCTACTGTTGCTGGAGAGGAAACTTATCGGGAAACTTGATCACAGTTGGATTTAAATCGAGTGATTAGTCGCTTTTGGAAACGCACAATGTTTGGAACAATATCTAAACTTATAATCTGTAGCATATAGCTAAAACAGATTTTTTTTTTTTTTTTGAAACAAGAATTGTTTTGCAAACTCTCAAAAACATGAATCATAACAAAGTTTGGAAGAAGGCCTAATCCACTTTTTCCTTTTTTATTGTCATATTTTCATTAAAAACGTTACTTAAACCACCTTTAGGAGGTTGGGGCCTTCGTCTTATTTATATAGTTATTTCGTCTAAAATACAGACTTTCATTTTTTTTTCAGACCCGGCTCAGGCATTTGCTTAAAATTTGATTCTGAGTCGATAAGTGTCAATTTCAAATGTTAATTTTTCGAGTGATTTTCATTCAAGCCGCCCATTTTTATTTTTTAACAAAAAATATCACAAAATGCTATGAACATTATTACAGTTTTGCTACTACCGAAAATACAAGTATTTTCAATTAAAATTTTTAGTTTCTGCGATGTTTTGTTTTGCCCTCTTAATAAGTGGGAAATTTTTGAAAGTGGGGGGGGGGACAAAAACTTGAAATAAAATTTCAATATCCGTTGGCTGGTACAAATTTTATTTTAAGTTTTTGTCTAATTTTAACATTTTGGGAAAAGATACATAAGGAAAGGGAAAATTGAAAGACTGTGGTGATAAAAATTACATGATGGCAAGTCCCATACTAATTTCGTGTAGAGTGAAATCAAATTTTGTTACGACTTTATGTGTCATTTTATCAATACATAAGCAACTCAAAAGGACTGCCACAACACAGTTCATGCGTAACACGAAGTTACTCCAAGCTACTTAGCAACATTACTTTCCAGAACTCATCCATCCTTCTTACTCACGAAACCGACCCAACTCAACCCTGCGGCAGCAAAACTTCTATTTACGAGCTTATCAAGGCACGACACTTTGCCGGGTCCCCCCACTCCACTTCTTGGCTTGCGTGTATCCACCAAAGCCACCCTTTAATTACACCTTTGCACAGCCCTTTCCCACTCCCACCACCTGCCAACCCCACCGGAACAGCCAATGAGTCATAATGAAGAAGATTAAATGACAACCCCCAACGCTAACGTGTGCGAGTGCTAATGGAAAGAGCTATCCACCGACGACGTGCACAAAATCAGCTTAAGTGTATCACGATATACAATTACATAAAAACACTACCGACAGAGTCAGTCACTTTATTTGCTTTCTTTCCAGTGGCTAAGCCACCCCATACCCGAGGTTGCACATTACTGTGTGTCAAGTTTTCCTCTTTTTTTTTCTTTCTTGAGACTTGTGTGACTCCATCAGCAGGATTGGATGGAAGTCTGCAGGACTGATAGGGGGAGGGAGGTATAGAAGCTTGGAGTAACTTTTGATTTACGGAACGACCCACCTAAGCTCCCACGTATCACCTTTCCGGCGACGACGGGTTTGCTTCGGCTGATCAGGATCCTCGGCGTGTGTTTCCAGGTCGCATGGTTTTGCATGGCTTTGCTGCGTCTGCAGCTGGGAGGGGGCTTCCATGGATGACGTTGGAAGTTTTGATTTGGTATTTTGAAGGTTATGTTTCGAAAAATGCTTATGACAACTTTGTCTTAAATCTGAGCAACTCGTTTTGCAACGTAATTTGTTACGTTCCATGAAGCGAGAATGCATTTCGCGGTTGGCCTCGTTTGTCCACTGCAATCATGTCAACTAGACAGTAGTAAGGTTTCAGGCTCACATTGAGTGTTATGAACGCTAAGTTACGGATGTTTGATTATTTTTATCGTCAAATGTGGTGACTCCGATGCAATATGAAGCGTTCAACAAATCATAAACGCAAATTAAGGTGTGTCATTCTGCGATAAACCAAATATACATAACAGTTTAAGGTGTCAACCCAGCTTAATCTGATTCATAAACACCTACAGAGCAGTTTCGTGTCATCGTTTTGATAAAATCGTTCACGTTTGCTTGACAAACTCCAGAAACATACAAATCTGCTTATCTTTTCCCAATGACGAGAGCGGATAATGTGCCAAAAACGAGCATGAATAACATCGGCCGCCCACGCCGGACCCTTCCGTGGTCTGTGATTTGAATTTTTATAACGGGCCATAACGATTGGTAAAAGCAGCAATTGGCGGCAGTGAGCCGACTCGAAGCCGCCTCACAGAGACTACAACATCTTCCCGAAAGTGGAATGAAAAGCAGCAGTGAAATCCCGCCAACGACGCCAAGTTGTGGTTTACATTTTTCAACGCTGCCAACTCCGGTTAAGGTAAACCACTACAAGTGACCGACCGGCTTCGCTGGCTCTGTATTCGTGTGTATTCAGGAACCGTAGCGTAAAGGTGCATTCGCTGGAATACCCATAAAAAGATATAAGATACACCTCTTCCATCGCGAACGAGCGAAACCAGTTTCGGATCTCACCAAGACCAAACCGAAAAGTGCTGCGGTCGTCCGTCAATGGAGAGCAAACTCGTGGTTGAGGAAGCGCTCGAACCTTACACTACTCACACTCGAGAGCATGTGCTGAATTGCGCCACTTCTCACGTACCACACTGCTGGCGAGAAATTATTTCATTACCGCGAATTGCCAAACCATATGGCCCAACACAAAGGTACATTCATACGATTTTTAAGCCCCAACAATAGCTCATTCTTACTTTTGAGGTTATAGTTGGGCTCGCGAGCAGGTACTCACGTACGCACACACACACACACACACACACACACACACCAACTACTTTACCATTCAGACAAATTAGGTAAATAATCATGCACACACACAGACATCCAAACACACTCAAGAGGTAGAGCCGGGGTGAACATATCAAATCAAGTGGAGAAATAAATAAAAAAGTGAAAAACCTTCAGTTTCGTGTGGGCAGCAGCCAGCCAGCATTCATTGATGCCAGACGTCGTACCCAACGGCGCGGCGTGGCGGCGTTCCGAAAGTTTCTCATGCATTGTGGAGCCCAGTGCAGTGTGATGCATGATGCGGAGTGACAAAATGAAGGGGGTACGGTGACAACCCGAACAGGACAGTGTACTCGAATAAGTATCATTTGAGATTTTTCCAGCAGCTGGAAATCCATGTTTGGTTCTTAAACAGATGAACATGGGATCGATTTCCTTCTACTACTGCCTTCCATCGGATGGGGAAGTAAAACGTCTGTCACAGCATAAGTTGTTGTTAGGCCGTTAAGTCATTCCAGGTGCGTAGGAGTCGTCTCCCCCATATAAGGACAAACAACACACCAAACCTCCGGCTGAGGTCGTCAGTTCGAACCCTGGGGTGGAAGGTTCCTTGGAGTTGGAAGAGGTGTGTGTGCTCTCCCACACGGAAAAAAAATGTGAATTGTGTTCATGAATTTGTTAAGAACCACGAATATATTCACCACCATACTCATGAATAAATTCCTTCGTGGTTCTCAAATTCATGAACACAATTCACGACTATGGGAATTGATTTTCATGTGCCTTTGGACCTCTAGGTTCGAGCAGAAACTTGCAATAGAGTAATCTACGTGCGTATGTATTGCGTGTACGTACACGAAACTAAAGTGAGGTTAAATTTTGTCAGCCAGCAAAATCAAATGGTGCGCTAGTGTGCGTACGCGAAACGTCATAAAGCTCTATAGAGACCACAAAAGACCTGGGGGTCGTTAAAAAGGATGGTTTGTTTTGTTTTCAGGGTCTTCTTAGATCGCAGAATTCGAGTTTAATTTATTTCGTAACCTCAATTGATGAACAATTATTTCAAAGAGACATTATTCAAACTGAAATGACATAAATTAAAATTTTATTACGCTATTCATTCAACTCTAAAATCTAACAAAGAACTTAAAATAAACCCATTGCCACTGCAAGGGACTGCTTCTGTCTGTCACGTTTTTATCGACGTTTCATTAACCTTCACCGGCCTCCAGCCCATTAGTGTGTACGCATCGTAAACAGGCATATTGCTAGAGTATTAAAAAAAATCAATTACCATGGCATCAATGTCACTGAATGGTGCGCTACCAGAAGCGTTTGATGTTGATAAGCAGCAGTTCCACCGAATCGTCTCATTGTTCGCTTCTGTCGGTGGCGTCTCACATTTTTATTGCCTCCGCCCAATATCGATCTGTTATCAATCACTTTTGTGGGACACGTGACGGGGCGGCTCCGTATGGTTCAGCTCACTTCCGAAAGCTTGGGAAGCTTCTCCACCGCAATAACCGTACGTTACGTTGCATTTCGATGGACGCTCGAATTAGGGCCTCTTTCTTCGTGTCTTTGGTGTCAGATTTCATTTTCGTCCGACTGCGATGCACCTAGGTATTAATCCGTCCGTTCGCTCATTTTTTGTTCCCCCCATCTCAAAGTGCTTTCAAGTCCAAGCCAACGTTCACACCTTGAGGTGATGGTTTGGACCTGGCATTCGGTGGAAGAGTGCGGCATAATTTGAATGTGTGACTGAGTTTGATGAAGCGTTATTTGAACTTTCTTAGCACCCGGCTGGGAAAATGGGAAAGAAAACGCCGGAGGATTACGACCGAAAGCCGCCGTAACCGTTCTTGGAAAGGTGGCGGGAAAAAGCCATCCTTTGCATATTTCATTGAAATTTGAAAGACTTGATCTTTGTAATCTTTCGATGATTCTAAAAAGAATAATGCTTTTCAGAAGCAGCTTTTGAGAACAATAACGTCATAATCATATTTTAAAAGAGATTTGACAATTATAATAGGGATGATAGTTATATACTTATATTTATTTATTTTTTTATACTTATATTTACATGTATTAGAACTCCTATTTGAATCATAGCGTAACCACATTTGATAAATACATATTGTAAAGAAAACATTCTTTGAACAAAAATTACGAAAATTGAAATTTTATTACGGCATTGATTCGACCTTTGGGGTCCTTGTAAAACCTTCTGCAATCAATAGACTACATTCCAAAATTCGAACTTATTTTGACCACAGGGACCTCTTTCCCCTGGCAATTTTGAGTTTGTATGGGAAAAACGTAAAAAAAACTGTTTCAGAACGCATTCGTTAATTTGGCGCCAACATTTTACGAGGTTCATGTAGACTTTTATTTGGCAGGTTTCCAGGACTGTATAAACAGGCACTACTGCTGCCAGAGATTTTGTTTATGTTACTTTATTGAAAATCATAATTTAACAGATTTTACTAAAGTAACTTTTGCTCATTTTTGGTGGAGAGGTAGCATATTAGGAGTAATTTTAGAATATGCAATAAACCACAAAGTGTCAAAATGTACATGCTGCCTTTTAAAATGTTGCCGTCGAATTGTCGCTTCCTCGAATGTTCGCTAATTCGAACGTATTTGAATTAAAAAGCACTCAAATCTCATAATCAGTCGTCAAACTGATGTTGACATTTTAAACCCAGTGTACGACGATTTTCAAACACGTTGTTTAAAGCCGTTGACAGCTGTCAGTTGTTCCAATTATCGAATTAGGATTTACTCATTCGAATGCTGTTCCATTCGAATTAGCGAATCCACTCTTTATTTATTGAAGCAACAAGTTGTGATCGTGCTATTTTGTCGCACGTCGACAAATTTGGACGCAATTTTGTGCAGATTTCAACGTCTCACTCTTTGACTAAATTCTGAGAAATTCAAGAAAACCCGGAAAAACTCAGTGAATCGTGTCACTCTTCAAATTTCAATCTGATCGTGCTATCTTGACACACCCTGAAAATTGGTGCAAGTGCGACAGCTGACCAAAGGGATTTTAGTCAGAACGAGTTTGACACACGTTTATGCCAGACTTCTGTAAACATTTTTAAATATAACTCGTGACTCCAGCAACCAAATTCAACCAAACTTTGAGATAAGGCACATCATGATCAGCCGAACATAACGTGTTTGTTAGATTGCGTGCCCTTTTTTATTTATGGTCCAACAATAAAACGGGGTTTTTCTCGAATGAAACCGAAAACAAAAAACTCCAAAAATAATGCAAAACCAAGCAAATCCCATTCCACCCTGCACGGTGTCCCGACCGAAAATACCTTTATCTTATTATTGGTTTTCCTTTCGTGCGTGGGATTACCTTCCTAGTTCGGAAGATGGAGAGGCGATTAAGCCACCCCGCGCCACCACATGGAGTGGGAGAGAGTGTAAGCATACGCGCGTTTGGAGTAAATGCCCTCCGAAAAATAACTGTACGTATGCGCGTGCCCTTCCCATTGGCTGCGACGAGAAGGTTTCACTGCAGGTTCGTAAATTACACACAGGAGTGCGGCGAGCATTGCCGGTCTGATTGTGGAACTTTTGGTGTGATAAACTTTTGCATGGTTGAAAGTAAAAATAAATTTTGTGACTTCAATATTGCTTTGATTCGAGGAAATAAGAAAAGTTCTCAATTTGAAGAAAAAAAAAAGTAACAGACTCTACATCACGGCCCATCATCTCAACAATACACTTCCTTTCTGAGTCTGGCAAAAAAATCAAACTTGATGATCTGCCACTCCGGGCAAGCAGCGAGTGTATGATTGCAGTGAATTTATCTTATGCTTCATTTTCTTCGGATTTTTCGCAGCACATTGATCCGTTCGTTTCAATGGGCTGGTTCCCACACACAAACAACCGCCGTGTCTCGCCTAAATCCGTGGCCTGAAGATTGCTGCGAGAAATTTGAGGCATTTTTCTTTTTTTTTTTTATTCCATTCTATGTTTTGAGGTAGAATCTCTTGAGCTGGTCTCGAAACACAAACCTGGAGTGCCCAACAAGAACCAACCCAGAAGTAATCAACACTTTCTTTCCAAGGGAAGAAGATTGTAAGATTTGGGCCAGGGTGGTCCAACAGTTCGTTTCGTTATCTGTCTAACTGGAATTGTAGGAATTATCAAATAATTCATAATATGGAACAGATATGAGACATACGGCAACCTTTTACAAAGTCAAGATCACTTCAGTAAAATTGATTGACTTTACATCAAGATAACTCCTAAAATTCCAATCCAATTTTAACTATTTGGCAACTCTGCAATCATATTTATTGAAACAATGAACAAATGCGTATGTCAAATACAACAAACTTTTTACAAAAGGACATCCAGGCTGTTTAATAATCTGCGAACACTATTATTAACAATAGATGTGCTTACGAAAAAGAATAATGGAAGTGTAATGTAGCAACAAACAAGACTTAGACACTTAGTGAATAACTTGAAGTCGTTTTTGAAAGGCCAGCGTTATGCCGTCTCCTAGGAGATATCTAAACAAAAGATTGGCCCGATATGAAATGACCACCCTAGCCAACCAAACACATCGGTATTTTCAAAGAAAAGCAACAGCAGAAACTAGAAACTGTTGCAAACTGCCGATGATGTTTGAAGGAAGCAAACGGTAAGGATGAAACGATTTTTTCCCCGCCCCGGCCCCGTAAGTGACGATGAATAATTTATCCGTCCAAAAGGAATGAGAAAAAAAGCGTGTATCCAAAAAATCGACAAGATGGTCTTTGTCCTTTTTTCTGATAATCAGGGTTTAATATTGTAATACTTGGGCCCTCAAGCGGGACACACATGGTACCTACTCCTTATTGACTCCCAAGCATTTATTGATGGAATTACTGCGGTGCGGCTTTTGCTGGTTCCCGAGCGGATATTGTCGAAACTTGGGCCAGGATCGTTTTTATCAATTTGTATGCCGGCCGAATTGCTCATGAAATATTCAGTTTAATGCATTCTTTCGATGGTGTAGAATTTTCGACGACGAGTTTGGAAAAACTGCGTTAGCAAATTTGACTTTAGGTAGAAGCATAAATATTGCAGATTAAATTTCGAAGTGCTTGCAACGAACCACGCAAGAGATCGTCACTAAACGATGTTCAATGTTTCCAAACCGCTCGATGCGCAAAGAATTTTAATTCCATTGATTAGCACATTTCCTGCTAACATGTCACAAGATGCTGGCACACGGTTCCAAATGACTTTACCGCGGCTGTTCTGCCTTGAACGCATTTTCACGAAATGGGGGTTATAAATAATGACCATTTTCGAGCGGATGTCTTCTATCGTGTGGCATTGTGCTGACAATCATCAGAAGGTGAGCTGTGAAGACAAACTCATAGTCATGGTGGGTTGAGCCGGTTGGATATGCTAATGTTCTATTTTTTCAATTCAAACTCACTCATGTGCGCCCGAATTAAGCCACTTGAAGTTCCCAAACTAATAAGTGTTAATTGGTGCTACTGGTTGGGACAAAATTTTCTCACTGCAAACAAAGCCATGCGTGTCCCTTCTTTACTGAAGTGCCCAAATTTGCAATTCAATTCACACTGAGCTTGTGTACCGCCGCACCATTAACAAGTGCCACCACTTTCGTAAATTGTTGTTTGGCGTAAACTGTACACACAAAAGTCTGCTCAAGTGGCACTACAATAAAGTTTAACCACGATATGAGTGTTTGATGTAATTAATTTTCTAACCCACAACCACTAACAGTTGTTTCTTCTTGATGGATGTCAGACCTTACTGCCAAGGCTTGTTTGCACTGTTAAAATGAAACCAGAAATCCTAAACTTGAACTTGCTCCAATCAGTGTGCGATGTCACTCATCGAGATGATTATCTCGATACTCATTTTTTACCGTGTGACCTGTCCGTGACGAAAATTTGGGGTGACTACCCAAAAAAAACTAAAACACACACACAACAGATGCAGAGAGTGGGACGATGTGATGGAGCACCACGAGCGACCAGAATACTCTAATTTGTAAAGCAAATGAGCAGCAATGCATTAGAGCGGAACAGTTTTAAATCATCCTGTGAAATATGCTTTCACTGGACGATGGCAGAGCAATGTAGACAGTTTCTCGTTTCCTCATGAACTAATAACACGGTCCGACAAGATAAAAGCAGTCACCAGCTGATTTTGTGTTTCCTTTTTAATAATTTGGCATGTTGAGCCACGATGATTAAGTTTTATTGATAATATTTTCAGCTTTTTAAAACTATGTTTTGGCTAGCATATTGTTTGGTAACCATTTAGAAAATGAGAGAAAATCTCTGGGACAATAAAATATTTCTCAAAATTGTAAGTATTAAAATGTTACCATTGTGAGCAGTTTTGTATGCATATATGGATGCAACAGAATAAATTCCAATATGCGCACATTCTTTGATCTCAGAGATAAAATCTTGTCGGACTGTGTAACAGCCACTCCATATACGCTCTAGTGTAATAAGTTATGTTTTTATGCCTCTGTTTCAGCCATTGGGTACATACAAAAACTCTTCATATTTATTATTTCCCCCAAAAAAGTATAATCTAAAGTGAATTTACCCCATAAAGATAAACAAACACTAACCGCTCCACTTTACTACGACTACCCGACCGACTTTGGGATCAGATGTAAAATTGGATCTCGTTTCGACGACCTCACTCTCGAGTTCTGTTTTGAACACACGACGAGCCCAGCAAAATAACCAATCCAAACGAGGTCGTTAACTTTTCCGAGAGTAGCAAAAAAAAGAGCATCACAGAAGGATCGCCGCCACCAGCGCGGTTGAACGCGCACTTGTTATGTTGTCGCGCAGCAGCTACCAAATTAGCTTGCACAAACGAAGAGGAGAAGAAAAAAATTCCATCACGTTGCAGCATGCAGCTCAGCAATGATGTATCGAAGGGAAAAACGGGCCTGGATATCAACAGTGCCATTTTGGTGTGACTGACGGTCCCTGTGTGTGTCGCCGCCGATTTGTGACAAAATGAACCGTTAACCATTGTTTTACCGTTGTTTTACGCTGGAGAATTTTTTAAAAGTATTTTTGTTCAGTTTTAGTGACGGTTCTTTATGAATCTGTTCTTCGAACTAACATTATGACAGTGCATAAACCTTCAATTTATCAACTTCAAACTGCCTAAGCCAGGCCCGTAGCCAGAGCTGTGACTTCCGGTATGAAACCCTCCCCCCACCCCCCCTCACCCACCCTTCTCCCCTTCTCCTTGAACCATAATCCTAGCTAAACTCCTGACTTCAGCACTTAATGTTTAATTAAACTTTCTACTCATTCACAATCCATTGTTTTTATAACGCCATTATGGAGACTTCACGATCTTTACAGTCACTGTCTTGTTATTTTACATAAGAGAATGGCGATTTGCACTTGATAGTTTGACACATTTATGTTGATATAGAAATTAACTAAATAAAACGATTGAAGAATCAGTTTTGGGCCAATTTTCCCAAACGCAGAATAAACTGCCTTTAACATAATTTTTATTTTTATCAACATAAATGTGTCAAACTATCAAGTGCAAATCGTCATTTTTATGTAAAATTTTCTGATCTCTCCGATAATTTTTTTTTCAGATTTTTAAAATCTGACCCATCATTTGAAAACGGCCAAAAATGCTTTAATAGCGAAATTAGATGATTTTTGCGATGCAAGTGGTGATTTTTAATGGATTCCTGGGACATTTTCACATAAGTTAAGTGCATTTTGGATGGCCGCATAAAGCCTCCGCTCGAAATACAGGCCGATTTTCAAGAAAAAATGTAAAAAAAAAATATGAATTGGGGCAAAATGGACCCTTTGTTGTTTCGTGCAGTGGATGAAACCATCACCAATCGATTTTCCGGATTTTTTTACTTTTAGGAAACACTGTTTTTCATACCAGGGAACCAGCCGCGTTCAATTAAGTCCGATTTTGGGTTCCATTTCGCCCACTATGCGTCGTTTATCCTAAGTTCGATTATTTGGAAAATTGTGGTAG
This sequence comes from Culex pipiens pallens, assembly GCF_016801865.2. Classification (NCBI taxonomy): domain Eukaryota; kingdom Metazoa; phylum Arthropoda; class Insecta; order Diptera; family Culicidae; genus Culex; species Culex pipiens. The sequence continues at coordinate 88,743,711 of NC_068937.1, read as the reverse complement.
AAGACAATCGAACACTTATTAGGATATGAATGAATTCAAAAGTTTGTAGAATTCAGACGGTATAATTGATTCAGCAGCATGAAAACATTTGAAATTGAACTTTCACTAAAATGACAAAAATCATTCAAAATCATTGAAATGATTACTTACTAAAATCGCGGATTTTTTAAGTTTAAATCGTCCATGTTAATCACAAAGATGTTCAAAATCGCAGAATCTGAAAAATCTGTCAAATTCTGTCAAGATCTTGCACAGATAATTATTAATCTTTATTCTGTCTGAAACTTGAAAAATGTTCCAGATTTATATGAAACCTGGCAACCTTGTTTTACCTTGTTTTACCATGTATCTAAAATTCATGTTTAAAAAATACTGACGTCCATGCAAAAAATAGCTTTATTATTTCCCCTAACACAACTGCATTGTCCTTCTATGAAAGAACAAGTTCATTTAGGGAAACACAGGTGGTCCAATTTGCCCCAGGGATGCATAAAACCCCCTCTCCCCTTACAGTCAGAATTCGATAACAATTTGAGAGAAAGTAAAAAATATTTACTGGAATGTGAATAATACAAAGGAATGTGAAGCGTATGATGTAAATCAACGCTAAATTTACCGAAATGTTGCTATTTCATCATCCTGCAGTGACGATTATCCAATTTTTCAAATTACAGTTTCCAGAACAACCCATTATCGCCATCAAACTTTTCCAGATGTCCCTCCAGCGTGTCAACCCGTTAATCAATACTTCTGCCGCTGCTGCTGGACAGCGATATATTTTGCGGCCACCAGACCGTGTGCATTAACTCATGTTTCAGAGCTGCCAAGTTGGTCACAGCCCAGGCAGTTTGCGATTGTTGCAACATTATCGATTCAGACGCAGAGAGAAGAAGTTTTTCCCATTTTTATGCTGCCAAGCCAAGCCAGCCAGCCAGGCCAGCCGGTTTTCCTGATGGCCGTATATAGTAAGTGCGACTTTGGTCAGGTTCGGGGCAACTTTACACAAAAATATGTGCGGCGGCCACTGCTGCTGCTCTGGGAAGAGCGCGTTTTTTTTCTCTCGTTGTTGTTTGCTGACAAGGCTTTTAGTATCGACTCCTCTGTTGTACTGGCGGGCCGAGCCCCGGACAGGAGGCCACAATTAAATAGTTATGTGTAGATTACGGTTCCTTTCGAAAACCTGTTTTGCCCTGCGCCCATGGTGATGATGATGATGACGGTGCCCAAAACGATCTACTGGGACACGCTCGAGGTCGATGGCTGCAACCTCCGGCGGCGGCGGCGGTGTAGGGCTTGATAATGATCTCCGAAGACCATCGATAATTTAGTGGAAGTTGAACAAAAAAAGTGTTGTCTTCCATATCCCTTGGTCAGCTACATTGTATACCATTGTTAAGAAGGTTGCAGTGCCATTTCTCCAATCAAGATCTCGTCCAGTTCTTTTGTTTGTGGTCATTAAATCATAAGCGTTATTTGACTAAAAAAGTTCACGAAATCTTAAAGATGATAAGTCCAAATCTGCCAGATTCTCTACATCATGTCGCGATCTTTTCCGATCTTCTTCCAACACCTATTACCACTCGTAGTATTCGTATCTGGTTCGCTCCTAAAAATAGCTTCTTTGGGGGAAAACTAATGTTTCGGGATAAATCATGTGCCGGTAGCAGCACCAGTTGTGAGCGTAGCGTTACTAGGTGAACGTTCGTATGACAACAACAGGGCGATTGGCTCGTGCTCTCTTGACGTAGTATCCAGACAAACTACGATAGCTGAGATTAGAAATATTATTTCGGTAAACCCATACGGGAGAAGCCAAATTCTCTGACATCTTTGGCAGAGGCTCCGACAGCAGATGTTAGTTAACTGAGTTGACATCCGATGGGACCAATTGCCAATTGGGTCCTAAAATGAAGCTTAGATTGCTGATATTATTGTTCACAGCGATAAAGCTTATTTTTCTGAGTACAATGACCCTTTGTACGACCACAAAGAGTTTAAAATGGATTTTTAAATCAATTTTGAAAAATTAACCTCGTGGTCCTTCTTGACAGAAAAGCTCCTACTTGACAGCTCGTTCCAAGGGGACCATAGTTGATCCATCGAAAAAATGTTGTCTTGTCAATATTTTTTTTGCATTAAAATGAAAAAAAGTGATCAGAAATGGTTTTCAATCGTGTTTTTTACAGTTGTACATAAAAATTGACATAGGACTTTAGTACCCAATTGGGTACTCAAGCCCTATGTCAATTTTTATGTACAACGGTTAAAAACACGAATAAAAACCAATTTTTTTTTCATTTTAATGCAAAACAATTTTTGGACTAGACAACATTTTTTCGATGGATCAACTATGGTCCCCTTGGAACGAGCTGTCAAGTAGAAGCTTTTCTATCAAGAAGGACCGCGAGGTTAATTTTTCAAAATTGATTTAAAAATCCATTTTAAACTCTTTGTGGTCGTACAAAGGGTCATTGTACTCAGAAAAATAAGCTTTATCGCTGTGAACAATAATATCAGCAATCTAAGCTTCATTTTAGGATCCAATTGTCGGTCTTAATGGCAAAGCGCTGTTCTACTAAAAGTATTGCGGGTGAAGTTCATCATTGTTTGGAGGTAGAGATGCCAAACGATGCCAATAGTTCGATTATCATTGAATGCCAGGGCAGTTTGTTTTGGGTGCATTTTTATTTTCTTTATGTATTTTTGACATAAAAACAAATTTTGGTAGATCCATGGTAGATTTTCTTCACATATTACAAGAATATGTTTCATTCTTTTTCAGCTTTGAATAGTATGATAATAATTTATGGATCAAATGTCAATCAATTGAATCCTTTAACTTTGAAAAATGTACAAGTTTTTCGAAATGTTGAGAATTTAATCAACAAAGCACGTCGTCGACAAATCGGGACGCCACCGTCGTCATCAGCGTCGTTCAGACGGAATGCGTCTTCTCACAATCCCGTGTCGTCGCCGCCGTGTTTTGCTCCTTCTCCGTTTCGCGAGGTTCTCACGATCGGAATCATGGAACGGAATAGATAGAACGGTTTCTAGCGGGTATCTGCTTCCATCATCTGAGCTGTAAGAGTTGAACAGAGTAAAACCCAGAGTAATGATCCCGTAATTAGGGTTATTGCAGTTCCTAAAATAACACCCCGGTATAGTTGGAAATTGTTTAGAGGAAGATCTAAAAATAAAAATTACTCAGATTTAGCTGGTTTTGGGAACGAGATGTTTTTCCAAATATTGAGTCATGATAAGAGGATTTTAAGTGTCTTTTCGCATAGTGTGAACCGAATACACTCAAACCCCGATGGTTTGACAACAACTGTTGTCTCATTCTTATGAAAACACTCTTCGCATGACCAAAATCCTAAGGCTTCTCGCCTGATGTCACGCCTCAATATCAACGTGTCAAGACATTTTATTTTCAAACGTTCATTGATTACTGGCTATGGGTATCACGTTTCAGACACAACAGAATGTCAAACCAAAAATAATTTGTCCGTAACCTTAAAAGAAGGCTTCCCTCAACCTTATCAGATGCACTTGCACCAATCCCAAAACACTCCCAGCGTATCAGCTTTCAAGTGGCACCACGACTTGACAAATGATCATCACCTATAGTGTTTACACTCGCGAGGGAACTCACTGATAACGGTGGGATTCGAAATCGATTCCCCTTTGCTGATAACAGTGTGTTGGCAAACAAACACGTGGAAAGTGGTTCGTCTAAGCGTTTTTTAATGATTGCGACTTGTATAATCTTAAAATTGAAGTCGACTGTGAAGCTTTGCCGTAGATAGTTAATTTTTGAGAATATGTAACTAAACAACCTTTATATTCTTTACTTACAGCTGAAAGTGACTTGGTCACGTTCTCCCAGATCAAGAACCACCACAGTACAAAGTACCGCATCGAGACCTGCCTGTTCACTGCCGATACGCGATCGGACACGCTCCAGCAGCTGTACGATGCGGCCGCGAAAACGCCCGTGCCGGCCATCGCCGAGATGGACCGCATCCTGGGCCAGGACGGAACCACGCCCGGTCGCCGCAGCTCGGACGCCTTCCTGTGCACGCCGGTACTGGGCCAGACGCGCCGGAAGCTCAAGGCCAAGATCGACATGGACATCGAAACGAGACTGGTGAGTCATTTTATTCACAGCTGATCAATTCCAAGTTAAACATTAATTAGTAACAACATTTATTTCGTAAGCGTTGTCATAACCAAAAATGTGACTTCTCTAACTTGACATTTTCATGGTCTTCTGACCCATAACAACCAAGGTCTTCAACTCTCCTTGCAGAATGACCACAACAGTTTGTGCACCATAAAATGACGGTCATTATAAGTTGTGTATCCCCTGAGCATATAAAAGAAGCTGGCGAAACGGTTATGCAACAAAGCTCTGACCAGCAACTTTTCCATACCTGGAGCCTTCATCCGCAACAACAACAACTCCAGTGGAGCCCACAAAACTACTCTCAAGAGTAGATTACCAGAACTATCCCCTCTTGGATGCCCCAAGTTGTGGCTCACACGTTCACGCAATTACGCAAACAACGTTTTTTTTATTCGTCGTATGGTCATAGTTTATTCCCCATAACTAAGGCTAGCGTAAGACACAGCATCGTCGCCATCGTGCTATCTTGTCACATTATAGGTTCCGTGCATTAAGATCGAAATCTTACTATTTTCTGTTGATACTTGACTTTTTGAACAAAATTCAACCGAAATTTTGATGTAGTGATCGTCAGTAAGCATGCAATTATTGTTGCCAAGCCTTATTTGCAACTAATCCAAAGCAAACAAAAATCGCTCAGGCAACATATTAGCAACACTTCTGGCGACAAAAAAAGCGCACGGCAACAACGCGATTGGCAACAATAGCCAGATAGTTGTAAACGTGTTGCGGCAATGTTTCCTATGCGATGCTAATTTTTGTAGGAGAAATTGATGGTGTTGCAACAATGTAACAAATATGTTGCAAATATGTCACCATTATGGTGAAATTTTTGGTTGATTGAAATCAAACGTGCACCCGAAATGATTTCAAGCGCAACAAACTTCTAATTAATTTCTCAATAAATATGTTTCCGCTTTGGTTTCGCTACAAAACAAAAATGGATAAGTCTGGAAAAATAATCCTGTCACATTTTTCGTCGACAACAAACAAAATTGGTTTTCTTAAATGTATAGAAGGGGTATGTCTTTGGCCATTTCAAGTTTACCGAGTAAAATTGCATTCTACTCATGATTTTTTCATGCGCCCTCAATCTCTTTAAAATTTGGTATCTTTTCTAGAGCCATTTTAGCATCAAAATTAAAAAAGTTTGCAAATATATCTGAAAATTATATAAGTTTTAATCCAAGCTACGTAGAATGTCAGTTCTGTGGCAAAAAAAACTTCAAAATGGGTTTAAATAGCTGAAAATTGACCATTAAAGTTTGTTTTTGCTATCTACCATCATGGCGCTTTGTACGCACAGGGCTGTATTCAGGAACCTGTAATAAAATTTGCTGTAAGAAAATTGTTGTTTTCATGCAAACTAGATTTTTATTAGGAATCAAGAGTAAATTCTAATTTGATACACAAATCACAATTAGTTTTGTTCTAAACAGGAGTTGAAAATGTACAGTCTACCATAAATTTTCATGTGAATATAAGGCAATGCTAAAGAGCGAACAATTTATTTTGGTTTGGATTCTTCTTTAACTAAAGTTGATTTTTTGGGGAAAAAACCTTACTATTATTGCATAAGACATAATGTTGAGTCCGATTTTAGCAGAAATTTTGCAGAAATACAATTTGTAAGCAGAAATAGCAATTGAATCAATACTATCAGAAATGATGGCGCTTTGTATTCAGCAACCTTTAGAACATTGTAACTGTAATTTTTATTTTACTTGTAAAATTAAGTTTTCATCAGGAATCAATGGTTGATTCAAATATGTATTACAAATAGTTTTTATTAGAAGAATGCGATAAACGATTGTGTAACACTATTACACTTAACCACCGGTGGTTGGTCACTTTTTCGTTTGACACTTTTTAGGTCTTAACTGGTTTGACAAAGTAAAACTAAAAAATGACGAACTGTCATTTTTACACGGGACACACACACTTACTATCAAACCAATCATTTGGTAGTGTGTGTGAGGGTGTCAAACTGAAAAGTGACGCAGGTCGTATGACAACAATTGGTGTAAAATCATCGGAGTTTGGGTGTATATTTTTATTCTCTGCAGAAGGTACAATTTTAAAGTCTACCATTTTTTTTTAATATTTGAAAAAATAAAAATAAAGAAAAGGTTTGATAACGACAAATGCTTGCAATCAAATATTTTAAATGAAGTATAAAGTTGATTACAGATGAATGATTTTTTTTAAATATGTGGTAATAGGGTCCTAAAGCCCTATGTCTGTGTACAACGGGAAAACTCGATTAAAAAATATGTCTGATCACTTTTTTCATTTTAATGTAAAACAAAAATTGACAAAACAACATTTTTTTGATGCATCAACTGTGGTCCCTTTGGAACGAGCTGTCAAGTAGGAACTTTCTGTTAAGAAGGGCCGCGAAGTTAGTTTTTTCAAATTGATTAAAAAATCAATTTCCAACGCTTTGCGATCGAACAAAGCATTATTACACACAGAAAAATAAGCTTTATCGTTCTGAACAAAAATATAACAAATTTAAACAAATTTTGGCCGATTTTAGCGTGACATACTTTATGGATGACGCCTATGACCTTAACTTCATGTCTCCTGTAAAAAATGACATTTGAGGGACCCAGTGGCTCGATTTTGCAAAAAAAAAAAAACAGTGTCTGGGCTAATTTTGCCCAATTGGATGATGTTTAGGTTTTGCTGTTTAGATTTTTGTATGGTAAAATTCGCAAAAAATGTATGGGGAAAAACTTTGCTTCAGGATTTTGGCACCCTGATCATCAAACTTTATGAGATTCTGTATGAAATTCAATTGCACTACTTCTTTGTTCAAGGGTGCAAAGTATTTCCTTATGTACTACAAGCTAAACCCGACAAACTTCGTCTTGTATTTTTTTTCGTTTCTTGACGTTTTTAGCTTGTATGCTTATTCCGTCTCCTGTGATCAAATTAGATTTTACGCATCTTTTCCCATACAATCTGCAGATTTTCCGAAAGAGGTTCGAGAGTGGCCAAAGTTGTCACTTTGGCGCGCGAAAACCTTCCTTGGACTTATACGAACCCAACGTAACAAAGAGCACCTCGATCCGACACTTCGTATTGAACTGATTCGCGTTCGAACAAGACCGTCGAAATTTTGTATTTTCCTTATATACTATTTTGTATATCTTTTATACACTTTCAAGTCTTTGCATCGCATTACTACAATTGCAATTTGCTGGCATTTTTTTTTTTCAAAGATATTAAAATTGTACTGTTAAAAATGCACTCAGTTTTACTTTATAAGTTTTTTATGATAGTTTTAATTCCTAGCAAAAAAAAAACATGTTTAATTAATTAGACAACATAAAACTCAAATACATCAATAATTACCAAAAAAAATGTTTAAAAAGCAGTAAACCAGCAGCTGAAACAGAATTAATAATAACATGTGTTCCAAATCAAGCCCCCTTATTACGTCCCTGTTAATTTTCATTCAAGCAAATGAAACAGCAAAGAAGTTGTGCTTTAAAAATGTTGCAAAAACGTTTCAGATAAGTTTTCAACACTAAGCTTCTTGAATTTTATGCAATGTTGTTGTAACAAAACAGCAACATTAATATCTGATGACGTTATTTGAACGTTGTATTTTTGTTGCCACCACAATATTCCAGCCCCAGTGATTTGCTGGAGCTGTCAAACAAAATCAATCGTTAGCATCAATCACAAGGTCTTCAGAATCCAACGAAGAAATACAAAATTTGTGATCTTTTCAAGTTGTGTATTCTAAATCTTCAATTAATTTCAACATTATTCTTCCTCCAATTTACAAATAAAACATAAATCATCGTGATTCCAAAAATCGACCAACTTCAGAAGATTTTCCCGGCTGGAACTGGCCCGCATATTTTTTATGTTGTGTCTTCCGGGTGTTCAACAGCTCCTGCATGGATTCGGGACCGATGGTTTACCTCTGACTCAGGTCGGACAATCTGGATCTACTCATTGTGGTCTTCGAGTTTCCTGTTTATCAGGCGTTTCCTGAACATCAGCCGCTCGGTTATCTTCTAGACTTTCTCCAGCGGAGAATAAGTGATCCGTTCCGTTCGATTGTAACTGGGATTTTTCAGCGGACTCAGTCCGTGCCATTTTTTTTTGGTCCATCCGATTCAGTTCAGTTCTGTACCGTTGGCTTATGAACCGAACTATATGGTGCTGAGGGAAATATTCCGCAGGACACGTAAAAACAGAAATAAAATCAAAAACACACGACGAGCGGTTGTCACCCCGATGTTCCAAAATATTGTTATTATTATGTTGCCGAAACATTGCAAAAGCGATAACTTGGAGAGCGTGCATTCCGTTTCCAAAAAAGATGCTCCAACGAGGAAACGTTGTTGAGACATAATTGTTACATATTGTGCCAGATTGTTGCAGTTTTGATTTCTGATCCCTAGATGCAACTTAAAAAAAACTTAGTCATTTTTAGCATGTTGCGCATTGCTACTTGGGCAACGTGCGTCAAGAAAGCACGACCACGACATAATAACTGCGTTTACTTTGGCCCGGTGGATGGTCCTTTTTATATTGTTCTTTTTGTGGATGACCTTTCGCCGGCCCCGCTACGCAATGTCACGTGGTTTGCCACTCCAAGCACGGTGGTGTCGTCGCCGTTTAACGAACACGGTGTCACATGGCGAATGTGTTCACAAATTACCTTACAGCGGACGGACGACACGTGGCGGTAGGTTATGGGCAAAAGTTTCTTCTCATAATTGTTATGTGTGAGCACGATGCAACATCTGTTTTATGGGCTATCTCCTAACCTAGTTCAGGGGTTCATTCACGCCAAACCGCACACACGAAGAACGTTTATTTCTTGCAACGGTCAGAATATTTGTGTTGGCAATAAACAAGCGATAACTATTCGAATAATGTAATTTATCTAACTTATAAAAAAATATGTTGTACAATCCATTTTCCTGAAAAATGCTATGTAATGCTATGGCACCATCTACGACCTAAAGCCCTAAGCACTCTTCTTGTCAATATTAATAATTTCAATACAGCCGAGAACACCCGAAAGTCAATTACAAAAAAAAAACTAAAGCAGCCAGCCCCACTGTGTCGTGGTTACCGCAGCAAGGAACGGTTGACAATTCACAGAATCTACAGGGGAGGAAGGATGCGTGGACATACCAAACGTTCCAGTTTGCAATCCTCATAAAAGTTCAAAAAGAAGAATTCCTGCCCGGCTTAGGTAAACACTCAAAAGATAACACAAACCGTAATGACCCATTTTCAGCCGCGTTTAACCTACAAACAAATTCGCATCGCAAGCCACATTTATGCCACATTAATCTTTCCCGCGCTTGAACCGACCGCTTTTGCGAAAGTACAACGACCATGGCAATGAGCATTTGAGCTCTAATGCTCCAAGTGCTAAAAAAAATGCAAACGTTCAACCGGCAGAATATGCTTGTTTCACACCTTGCTATGCTCTTCCATTGCTGGTTGGATTTGATTTATCGCGTTTACGTACGTGTGTTTCACTTGCCGCCACCTCGTACAAAAAAGGTGCTATAATTAATGCTTTCCATACAAGTCTGTGAGCACGCGCAAAACTTATAATTCGCGCTTCGTGCGTGCAAGGGAAGGATATTATCTCTCGTTGACCGATTGGGTTAAGCTGATTATCGTTGCGGATAGGGGAAAAAAGTCAACGAAGAGATTTGCTCGTCGTCAATCGGAAAGCTATTGCTGATTGCTAGGTCTATAATCATGACTGCCCAGGGCTATGTTCGGATCATGGCCTTTTCCCATAGGGTTTAAGCTCAACGATGGATGCGATCGTTGATGAACGGTTATTAAACGTCACTCTCCCTTCTGTGTGTCTCTTTACAGCCCTCAGCGATCGATGACTTGAGGAAGTGGACATCAATTGAAGCTATCGGTGATATAACAGTTCCTCCGGATTGCACGGCCCGCGTAGCAGGTAACAGCAGTTCGGCCAACCTGGCTGGTAACAACACTACGCAGAATGGGTCACCCTCGTACCAGGCCGGAACGAGTGCCTCGTTCGATGAAACCGATGACATCATCGTGGTCGATCGGAGCACCCGAGGATCAGGTCGCGAGCCGGACATTCCACTTGATCACAGGTTACCATCGCCGGAGGAGCAGTGCCAGATGATTGCGCTCAAGTATGAACCCCCGAAATCCGTGTATATCGTGATTCCATCAATTATAACCACATTTTGTTGTCTTGCTTGTAGATTCCCTGCGGAAACCATCAAAGTGGACACCTCCGGGCGACGGTTCGATCGCATGTGTACTACCAGGAAGTCGTTGCTGCACTTTGTGTCCGCAGCGGAGCACGCCGCGGAATTGGGCGCAGCTGGTACCGCTGGTCAACCGGACGGAAGCGACGGTGATACGATCCGACGACGATCCCGACCGCGACGATCGAGGGGCAAACGACGTAACACGATCGCTGGAACGGACCAGAAGGAAATCGCGGAAGTGGTCAACAATGGGTAAGTTAAGCCAAAGTCTAGAATAGCATATACGAGCGCACACACACACAGACACACCTACGAACGTACATGGTCGAAGGGGAGAAGATAAAAACCGCAGGCGAATAACGTCATGATTCGAATTCCCGAACGCTTCGAAACCCGGACACTTCATCTTGTTTTATCAATTATTTGGATATAAGTTCGCATTATGAACGTCAAAACTGTGTTATTTGATGAATTCCAACATCAACTTTCATTTAAAGTTTGTTTGAACGTTGTAGTTAATGCCAAAAAAATTAAATACAATAAAAATATAAGTTTTTCAAAAAATGTGAAACATTTCACTTGAAATATTTCATAGGCGTTTGAAGCACCGGGAAGGCAAAGCAGAAATTTATGGTTTCGATTTCCTTAAATTCTAGCAAATTTTTATATAAACTATCGATTGTTTTGATGTTAACAGCTTATTTGAGACCTAAATAATGCCACTCACTAACATTTCAGTCCAAATTTGTGCGATTCATAGGTAAAATCGATTGTCCGGAATTCGAAGCAAAAGTGTCCGGATTTCGAATCAGTTTTTATCAGTGTCCGGGATTCGGAGCACAACAAGTCATTTTAATTTTAAAATTCTGATGAAAAATTGTTAGAAAAGACATATTTTGCATGCATTCTCTTAAAACTGACTGTTTATACTACATCCTTATGACATTTCTACATTTCCAACTTATTACATGATTTTTTGCCAGCTATAACAAAAATGATATGCTACTAAGTGTCCGGATTTCGAATCATGACGTTAGTGGTTATACAATTACTCGGAATTGCTTTTTTTTTCTCCGGCCAACCGATCATGAACGAACGCCAAACATCAAGGTCACTGCGAACATTTTCGTGTGTGGATTCGTTCACTAAATTGAGTCAAAATTATCTATACGAATTCGCTTCTATTCCGCGTCTTTAATTATTTGGCATCCGTGGTCCGCGTGAAACGATGAATCTTTATATCCTCGTTAAAACGTCCGCCCTCAGACCACTGACCAGAGCATGACGTTTATTCGAATTTTGCGTGTGGCTCAGCTTAAACTTGTGCTGTTGTATATGTTTTTATGCTACTGATCAACCCTCCTAAAACAAACCCCCCCCCCCCCCCTCTAATCTGTGCCTGTGGAATGTTTTCCTAACGTTGTTGATGTTGCATGTGTGTTATCATGAATGTTTTGTTGCATTAGCACTCACGAACGATTTACCATATCTCATACATTCATTATCCCTGAATTTGCTCGTTTTTATTGTTGCCTTGGAAAACTCCAGTATTTCGAATGCTTTGTGAAACAGTCAACGGGTTCGCGTATGTTTGAGTTTCATAACATTAGTTTGCTCTCTCTCTCTACAAGTTGTTGTGCATTTTCATTCATAAACATTTCGAAACATTTGTTTCAGGAAGTCAAAATCCATTACTTAGAAATAAAATAGCTAAAAAATACTCGTAAAAATTTAAAACTAATTTTATATGAATTGATGTGAAAAAAAACAATCTATTTATTCTAAACTGAATGTTCATAACAGTGTTTAGATAATTTTCGCACAGTTGGACACTTAAAACAAAATGTTTAAAACTTCTGATTTTTCGGCATGGGCTGTTAGAATCGGATTTTCCAAAGTGCTTTATTTCTTAACATAATTCCATTTCGTTTTTAGCATAAATTTGAGATATTAAACTAAAAATGAACTAGAATTTAAATCTGTCGATTGGAGCAGGTTTTGGAAATCCATTTCTAATAGCCCATGACGAAACTTCAGCAGTTGCAAGCAGTGACCCTCAAAAACTTTATTTATTTGACCAAGGTAGTTATGTTTTTCGCCACAGTTTTGATAATAGATTTCCTCGAATCATCATTAAGGATTTATATTCGTTGGATTACCATGAACCATTAATTACACTTCATTTTGCATTTGTTTATTTATCATGTGCAATATATAAGAATGATCGTGAAAACATGTTTAGGTTTGATTTACATTGAACTTTTGTTTGTTTTTTTTTTCGTATTTGGACAGTAAAAACAGTATAAAACAAACAGAAATTGTTGTAATTTATTATCAGTGAAAACTAATTATATCATTTCTTTTAGTCATTGTTTGCTAGATAGTATGTCCAAATTACACACACAAACAAAACCCATTCACGCATACATAAACACACGTTCCTAAAACAAGGAACACGAATAAATTTCTTATTCACGTTTAAAAAATGTACTGAGAAAGTGGAAGATGTCTTCGTGGTTTAGAATTTCATGTGTAGTTACATATATATTATTCTAATCAACTCAATCAAGCAATTTTACTACATTCAGAATGAAAATGTACAACTAACTGTAATGAACGGATGCAATTTTTAATATATGATTGATGTTATACCGCAGAATTAAAGCCAGAAAATAGTTTGAAGATTTCCGACTGGTTTCTCCTTCCCTATTGCAACATCAGCAAACTATCGCAAATACTGGGGTACCGTGCTAATCAACGCCACCCTTTTCTCAATCTTCTCTTCAACAGGGACGAAGCCACTACTTCCCCTACCATTTCTACTAACCTGGTTCCTCGTAGCAAATCAAGTGACATACTCAAGAAAGAATCTCCATCGACGACAGTGGAAAGCATCAACACTTCCAAGAACAGCATCAAGCTGTCGCACTTTAACTCGCTCAAGCAGTGGGGCCGCAACCGACTGCGCATGATAAACAACCGTGACTCGAAGGACAAAGTTCAAGATATTGATGACTTTAATATCTCTGATACGACTAGAAACAGTAAACGCAAGAGTTCTGACAAAGATGTGAAACTTTCGCACGAGCGAAAGCCTTCCTACTCTTCGTCAGAGAGGAGCATCACTGTGCACACTTCCAACGCCGGTGCCACCGGTACGAGCATGCCCGCGTCGATCAACCCGGTGAAGCTGCGCGAATCCTCGTCGATTCGACGGCAGCGACGAACTGCTCTTGGCAATAAGGACGAACCGCACTCGTCGAGTGGAAACTGGAGCGCCAGCTCCGAGTCCGGCAGAACATCCATCGGCAGTGAAATCACGACAACCACTCAGCCTAAATCAAGTGCCTCTAGTACATCGTTGAATCATAACCACCACACGGTTTCCAGCGGTCCTCCCAGCTCCATCATCAGTAGACGTAGGTTCTTGAACACGTCGGCGTCCAGCAGTGTAACGAGCGAGGGAACCGCCACCCCTGACCTACAAATGTACGATTATCATGACGAAGGTGGTGAGACAAGTTCGGTGTACTCGTGTGACACAGAAGGATACTACACTTCCTTCCACGTGGACTCCGGCTTGAAAACCCTTAAAGAGGAAGAACCGGCAACGCCTCTTCACTCAACAACGGCTCTTTCAAGTACAACTTCGTTCGAAAGTTCGGGCAATCAAACGGTCATTTCTCCGGAAAATGAGTACGAGCTGTTTGGCAAAGGGTCGACATCCACCACCACAAGCTCCGCAGGGACAATCTGTACAGTGTTGGCGGATGGACAACGAAACTCCCTAATCGGGCCGGCAGTGCCAGAACGCAAGAGTTCACTCACTAAGTTGAACCGTAGCAATAGCACGGCTAGTAATGGAACGCTGGAACGAAGCTATTCCAGCAGTACGGTCGGTAGTACGCTGGAGAGGACGGGAACAATCAAGAGAAACGGAAACTTGCTGCAAAAAGAAGTGGCAGCATTAATTCATCAGGAGGAGGAGAATAAGAAGAATCGAATCGAATCACCTGACAGTGGAAACAATACGAGCTCCTCACCTATTGAATCCAATGCTAATTCAAGCCCTACGCAACGGGTAAGAAGTGGTTCCGAATTTGAGTATTCCGAGTCATCGGATTTGGAGTGCGTCGACCGAATCGAAAGAATTCGCGAAAAGACAACAATCAACACTAGCCGAATTCCATCGATGTGCATAATCACACCGACAAACAGTGACGATGAAAATGGATCCTTGAAGCGAAAGAAGGAGAAACCCGCAGAGACATCCCAAAACGAATCATTCGATTCCAAGAAAGATTCCAGCAGTTTCAAGAAAAACACTTTGCTCCCGTTGAACAGCATGTTTGGCAAGCTGAGGGGAGTGCTGAAGAAGTCCCCCAGCAAGGACGCGTCGATTGCGGAAAACGTAAACACCGAACCCATTTACGACGTGACCGGCGAGTACGTCCGAATCGCCGACGTAAAGAGCAGCAAAAAACCACAGCAGAGCAGCGGTGTTTACTATTCAAACGATGTGGTAAAACGCAATTTGGCCACGGTTCTCTCGGGAAATCTGAACGAAGAGACCGAGTACGTATCGCTGAATGAACTGCCGTGCAACATGCGGTGCGAGAGTAATGCTGCTCTCTCCAACTCCGACAAGAACGCCACCCCTCGCGGAAGCGGAAAAGCACAACACAACACGAGCAATGAAAACGAGGTAGGGGAAAAGGCATCGACGACGAACGATACGAAGAGGGGTGCACGCGTGAAACTGGATGCGCACGGCAAGGTCATCTACAGTTCGGATAGTCTGAAGAGGAGAAAAGGTGCGCACACTACGTTTGCGCCGGGTCCATTTGTGAAAGACGTACAACCGACGACAGCCTCCCCCTCCTCCTCCGCTGCCAGTGCCGTGCCAGTAGTGGCGAGCATTCCCAACATAACTACGACACCAACCACTACGACGACGACAAACACGTTACAAGAGATTCGCAAAAAGGATGCTGCTCCTGCTGCATCGTCTCCATTGCTGAGTGGAGGGCTCACAAACAGAAAATCAATCGTAGTGAAACCAGTGATATCGCAATCAGCGCTGAAAACAAAAGCAATTCCACAGCTCATCAGCAGACCCAACAAACTAGCTGCTGCTTCTGCACGGATGGCCCCAATTGCCACCATTCTACCACACAGTGCCGTACAGGAAAACGAACAGCCATCCGCAGCATCGTCATCTTCATCATCGTCAAACATCATGTCGTCTGGTGTTCTTAAGGGTGCTTACGTTAATATACAAACCTCAAAACCTTCGTCCGCTCAACCGCAACCGGTACACTACATGGAACCAACAATGCTACAAAATCATCACCAGCAGCAGCAACCGTTACAGTATCGAACAGGTAAGCCAAAATATCCAAAAATAATCGCATCTAGAATAGGTCCACCAAGAGTTAGGAACGTCATTTTGCCTTCCGCACGGCGGCCATTGCCCCACGCACCCCCGTCATTCTCATTCAAGACGAAAAACTCTACCCCCACCCCTCACGAGTCACCGTCCCTTCATCTCGCACTGCGAAATGAGGACATTGACCTAAATTCCAGCAACGCCACCACCGTCAATCGCAGGAACAGCTACCGGAGTGCAAACTCGCTCAAAATCGATATCGACGCTGCCGACTCGTATCAACTAGCGGAAACGGACGTAAATAAAGTGGGTGAGTTGAGTGGATCTCACAATTTCGGCAAATATGCCCGGTCGATGGACCAAAACAGTGACAAAGACGACGGTTACGAGGAGATCAGCGACGTCGATTTTGACGAGGACAGCAAATCTATTGCGCGTTCCTTCGAGAGGTTGCTCAACCTTTCGGACGAGGTCTTTAGCCAGTCAAACTTGGAACGGAAAAGCATCCTTGCGGATGGAAGCTTTGAGCTGGACAATGACGTCGTGGAATGTAACGACGACGAGCTGGACGGTGTGCTTCGTGACCTTATGCCACCGTCCACGCCGACCGCCAAAGCGTCCTTTGTGATGACACTGACGCCCAGCAAGCTCACGGTGCCCGTAGACGCGGGTCAACACCGGGCAAGGGTACTGAGCTTCAGCACCTCCAAGCAAGACAATTCCACGGACATTTGGTAGTATGCTTCCGTTAATTTAATACAAAAGTTCATAAATACACTTTTTTAACTAAAATCCATTTCCGAACTTGACAGATTGCTCAAACAGTCTTATCTATTTCCTAACAACCATTTTACCATAAACTAAATTTCGAATCTGAATGAGAATGACCAAGTGTTTTACGAATACTTATAATCGAATAAGAAACGATCAGTATTTGTATGAAATTCATAGTACAAATAAGAGACAAATTATATTAAAATTGCGTTTAGAGGTGCATCGTTACTGATATAGGTAGGTACAACTAAATATAGAAGCACTACATTTATCACGCACTATTTATTGCTTATCAATCATTTGCACAAAGCACATCATTATTATTTAACGCACACTCATAGGAATATTGCTATACTTTGATCGACTCGTGAAATTGACGAAAAAAATGTAAATACAAATAAACAAAGTTTGACGAGTACAATTTTCACAAAATCAATTAAAAGAGTCACCAATTTTGTAAAAATACACAAGTAACACAAAATATAACAAAAAAAAACTACAACTATCAAACAATTCAACAGACGAATTTTCATATTATTTGTAAATACTGATTCTAGCAATAAGCATTACTAACACAAAGTGAAAACGGAGACAAATGAAAAACGTGACAAAACACGATTCATACTAACAATTTACTCAGCATTATATCGGAAATATACTAATTGATATCATGTGTTAACCATTATATATGTGTTGTTTTATTTTATCCTTTATTTGTTTGTCCTAACGCTTTCGGTTTTGCACATAAATGTGTTTGAGTTTGCTAATCATTTAATCACTTGTGTTTTATCGCTTTTGTTTGTTGCTTGTCCTTTGCGCTTTATGTTTTCTTTTGTGTGAGTAATGCCGATTATGAACTATATTTTTTGTTAGAGTCATTCCATCTCAATCGTACTCAGAAAAGCACCACCCCAAAGTTTGATCTTTTTCGTGAACATTTTGAAAAACCTCTTATTTTAAACAGCATTACCGACAACTGGAGCAAACTGGGACTACAGTATAAATAGGATATAAATAATAGGACAGTACGTTTTAGAGCAGTTATAAGCTTTAAATTTGGACATAGATGTACACATCTATGAATCTGAATCAGGTTAAGGGGTTACATACATGTAGAAAATCACAAAATTTCATATTACTGAAAATTTATTGAATCCACTAAAATGATGATTTTCAATCACTCCTGAAACTTTCATGAAGATATTACATGATTAAACTGAGTTAGAGACGATTTTCAGCTCAACATTTTGCCGTGCGCAAGGCGGACTGTCAAACTTTCTGAGCGTTTTTCTCGAAACACCGAGTTGATTTACGGGTGCCACGATATCTCGAGATGGGATGAATCAAATTGGCTGAAAATCGGGGTGAAGACTTTCAAGAATTATCCCGTGTGCATGACGAAGCCCGATTTTGAAATTTTGCTTTTTAAAAAAATACAAAAATCAGAAACTGACGATTTTTTATATATTGAAAACACAAAAATATTTTTATCTTTTTTTTTAAATATGTTTTTTTGAAAATCGGCCTTCGTCATGCACACAAGACCGGTTTAAAGAGTCTTCACCAAAATTTTGAGCCGATTTGGTCAAAGCAGGGTTGAGATATCGTGGCACCCGTTTTTTGAAACTGCTAACTTCAAATAGCTATATCTCGGCAATGATACAACCAAATGTCTTCAAAATTGTTTTGATAACAGATGAAAATGTATATTTTAATTCCCTGAAAACCGATTTTAAATAAAGTTAAGTTTGTGCTCACACCAGCCTCTGACTTTTCTATCGATTTACATGTATGTAACCCCTTAAGCCGAAACCATTCAAAAATATCAAAATGTTTGGCTGTTTTGTTTAAACAGCTGTCCCAATTCGCCCCATGCGTCCCGGTTCACCCCAGATGACGGTATCTCGACAAACACAAATCGTAGAAGGATCAGGACTCAATTGACCTTATGATTAAATTTCACATTAAGCTCAAATTTTAATTAAAGATTAGAACTGATCACGACATTGTGTTTCTCAGAAAATGTAATATCTGTGTCCAAATTGAACCGGATTTTCCTTTTAGTTTATGAGATTTTGAATTTTCAAATTAGGGATTTAATTACTACTTTAAACATATCCCAGTGAGCTCGCGTGTTGGTTCGTTGCAGAAATTAGTCAGGAATCTTCTACGATTGATTGAGATGTCACAGTTTTAAAAGGAAGCTTTTCACAATTTCGTGAGAAAGGCAAAACTTTAGGGTAGTGCCAAACAGGAGACCACCAAATTTAATTAGATAAAGTTGATTTCATTTACTGATACGTTGGGTACCGTAATCTGGGGTGAATCGGGACTACAGTCTGAATAGGGACAGCAGTTTTTAGAGTACTTAAAGCTTTTAAATTTGAAAATGGATGTACACATTTTGTTGGCCTGAGTATGTTCTAACCGAAACCATCATGAAAAATCAAAATATTGTGCTCCAACATGGTTAAAACTGCTGTCCCAATTCGCCCCATGTGTCCCGATTGACCCCAGTTTACGGTACGAGCCATGAATCATTCATATTTTTTTATGAAAATGACTGTTGACAAAGTATTGAAAAAAAAACGTAAAACATTGGTTTTGAATATCATCATATCAATCGCACAAACGTGTAACTCCCGCACAATTTTCGTTTTTTATTTGTTCTTGAGTTTCAATTTAATTTTTAAAATATTTTTTCGATTATTTCATTAGATTCATTATAAATTATTGTTTAACTGCATTTATTGCAATTGCATTTGAATCGAAAATATTGCTATTATAAAAAAAAAACTTTCTTGGCATAGGCTTATGTTGTGTTAATTATGATTTATTTGTTAATTACTACGGAAATTGTATTAAAGATGGGTAAGTATTCGGTTTTTGCAGGTGCTTATATTTGTTAATACAGTCATTTTTTCTCAACAAGAGGTAAGTACAGTAGCATTTATAAAGCACTCATTATGAAGACGCACAGTGTGATGTAGGATATGGCATGTACTTTGAGTGCAACATGATTTAATTTATTTTTGCAAAACTTTTCAATAAACTTGTATTATTAACACAAATTTACATACAACTGCGTCATACAAGCGCTGCAGTCGTTTTTTCACAGTCAATCAAGTTTCTTGAGTTGCAGCCAGCATAACTTTTGAACCAAACCATTTCTCGTTCTTTTTTGGCAGATTATCAACATTCGTCCCTTGAAGATTACGTTCAACCGTACGCTTACACTCTTCCTCGGCGCCCTTTGATGCCACAACAGCCAATGGAGCGGCCAACAGACCCAAATGCTCATCACATGGCTAGACCAAACTTTGGCTACGGAATCCCGGTCGGCAGTGCTACTGCTGCAAATCCGTTCCAGAGAGGAAACGACATGTACTGGACGCTCCAAACACGGCGCAGGCCAACTCCTATGAATACATTTGCGGCTGCTTCTCGTGACGATTCAAAGCTACTGCAACCGGCACTTGCACGACCCATCGAAGAATTATATTCGACGCCAAACAAGATAAAATCAAACGAGCTGAAAACTACACCAACTGGATTTGCTGCATATTTCTCTCCGATTGCCAAAAATAATGCTGGGCCAGCTTTAGGTGATGATGCCGACAGCAGCCTGAAGATCTCTCCAATTGATCCTCGAAACTCGGTTCCTTTCAAAACATCAACTCCCTCCAAGCCTAACGAGACTTTAATGTCGCCATCCAGAGCCTCACTTTCGGAAGAGTTGCGAAACAAATTACGACTCCAGCACGGAGGCATTAGATCTCACGGAAATTCTCCGGTCAGCTCTGGCAGATCAACGCCAAAGAACGTGCTTGAAGCCCAGCCCCCGCGTGGTCGCCACAGTTGGGCTTCCAACAGCACCGATATTGGAAAAACCTGTTCGGACCGTTTGGGGACGCCAAAGACGAGTCTTATGGATTTCAAGAAGCTACTGCTA
Source organism: Culex pipiens pallens (assembly GCF_016801865.2). NCBI lineage: Eukaryota > Metazoa > Arthropoda > Insecta > Diptera > Culicidae > Culex > Culex pipiens. The sequence goes on along the minus strand of NC_068937.1, from coordinate 88,723,159 downwards.
GCCCACGGTTCCAAATCAAACATATCTCAAACAGGGAAATTATCTGCCGTTGAGTTGCTGAAGAAATCGAAGGAAGGTTCTGCTGCTGCAATCGCAAAACCTGTGATACCAACTTCAAAACCTTCAGCCAATAGCAGCTTGAACATTTTGGACCTGTCCGGATCTCCAAAGACCTTCGCAACTCGGCGGATGATTCGCCAGGGAAACTTTGGCAATAGTTCTCCATCGAAAATTGGAAACAGTTCCAAATCCAGGGGCGTTTGGCGGTACAACAACATGCGGAGTGAGGTGATGTCCACCGCGATTCCGGAAGTGCACAGCGAAGAAGATAATTCTAGTCCAAGCAACTCCACTTCGGTCAGTCGCTCCCAATCTCAGAGCCGAAACACAACTCCATTGGCTAGTACGAACGACGTAAGCTCGCCTAATAAAGGCGCAGAGAGACATTCCTTAGAGCAGAAGATGTCCAACATTCGGGATAACATTTTTCTGCAAGAGGATGAAAACAACTTCATGAAGTGCGAGGTAGCGACTCTGACGCAGAAACTAGCCTCACCGGCAACAACTCGGGCTCAGCTGCAAGCCCAAAGGGCCCAATTTCTCAGCAATAACAATCACATAAAATCCGCAACATTCAAAGATGGCCACTACATGGGACTGAGTAGCTTCGCCACAACCCCACCGAAGATGAACGAGGTCAATTACAACAACGAGGCAGGATCGAACGAAGATCAGCAACGACACTCACCGAAACCGGCGGCTCCGTCGCTGGAGACTGCTCTTTAAATTTCTTTGCTTGAACAACTGATCAAACCTAAATGCCAAAAGAGAAATACACGCAGGATCAATTATGAAGACCAACGGACTATTGGAATATATCAAAAGCAAAACTATATATTATTATGGATATGATTTCAGAGCTGCAAAATATGTTATCATTCAGCAATGAAACTTAGGCCGATACCAACAAATCTAATCTAGATAACGATTTCCTTCCAAATGAAAAGATGGTTTCTATAATATTTCATTTGTAAAGCTTTTCTTTGGTGATTATTGCCATGCCAAAAAAAATACTTAGCTCTGCTTCATATCAGTCGGAAACTCATTTTCACAAATCATGAATTTAGAAGATTTCAATTGTTGCAATCAATAAAAAAATCTTCATTTGCTTAATCGAATCAATTGTTTCGGCATGTTGACCCCAGTTTTTTTTTTAGGTTTTCATTTTCTGTGCTAATCAAATCATGGAGTCATGAAATCATCATTTTAGTCATAATGCCTTGTATTGGTTCTTGTTGATTAATATATATGCATATTTATAACATTTATTTATTTATTATTTCATAAAACACACATTGCTCCGGTGACGAGCGTGACATCGAACACTGAGAGGTGACATTCTACAAATAAATAAGTTTTATAATTTTTATCAACACTACTTGCCTTGAACATTACAACATCTGAACAAAAGGATGAACACCTTAACCATAAAAAAAAACAGTTGCAGCTATTTCAAATTATTTATTACATATTCAAGACAAAATCTTTAATATAATATATTTATAAAGCTATAACGTATTGTATTCAACAGATCAGACACATAATATATAAAATGATAATTTAATTTATAATAAAAATAAAATGTTACAAGCAACAGAAAATCCAGTTGAAAGAGGCAATACTTCATCACACATACACAAACGCGTAAGTTATTTCTATGATTAATGCAGCAGCTTTGAAGAATCAGCTCTCCAGAATGGTTGCAAATTTCGTCCAACTAGAGTAGAAATAATAACTTGATTTTCTTCATTTCAATGTTTTGTTTTGGTGCAAATTTTTTTCACCTTGACTGTTTTAGCTACATTTCCGATCATTTTACACATAATTTATTTCTGTGTATGTAATAGACAATTAAATAAACGATTTGTTACGTATGAAACACTTGAAGACATCAACTAGATCCGAAATTCCTTTATTTATGAATGTTTGAGTAATCTTTGAAACAAAATCATTTATTATTCTTATATTGGTTTGGTAAGTATTCATCACACATGAAAGACAGCAGATTCCATTAGCATGGCAAGACCCATGTTTAATCTGCCTTTAAGGTGACTCAGTTGCGCTGGTTAATTTGAAACCCAAAATGCGTCAGTTTGGACAAAAAAAACTAGCTGGGTTTTTTTCATTTATTTATTACAATTTAAAGCTATGCACATCTGCACTTTACAAAAAAACGATGACAAAACATGTTTTATGAATTTGAAAATGATGATAGCGACCTCATTTGAAAGAAAATCTTTTATTAGATAAAATAAGGAATCAAAAATAGTTTTAGCGAGTGACTTTTGTCGCTGTAGTTAAAAATTGGCATATGTCTTTAAAAACGTGTTGATCAAAATTGGTGAGCTAATAACCTGTCGATTTAAGTTATTTTTGTCCTTTCGATATATTCTGATCTATTCTGATCTAGTTGATATCCTTACACACATTGATCAAAATAGATATTTCGTTTTTAGTGTATATTTCATTTGAAATTTTAAAATATTTGTTTGAGCATGGTATTATTTTTTAATTCTGATTCATTCGTTAATCTTGAAAATGTTACACTTTGTCAACTAATCCTTTTCTGACGATCTTTATTCATCTGTACCATAGCGAAACGATCACCGCCGTACAGTGTAACGAATGAAAGAAAATAATGAGATGTGTCTAAAACTAGAGTTATTTCATGTCGATCCGCGATTCAAAACCACTTGTGCACACAATTGTCACGTCTTGGTGGGGAAAAAGAGAGGAAAATAAAAAGATATTCCTCCGATGTGTACCCAAGAAGTAACGCAAAGAAAAGCAAATAAAAATATTTCCATTTAGTTCAATTGTACTGGTAGCACGATATTAGAATAATGAGCAACATTAGTTTGCTTCTGTTCTCTCACATTTATCCACGCATGTTTTGTCACACGTTCGTTTCCGTCCCTTTTTTTGCTCTCCGTGGTTAAAGGTGGCAGGATTTCTGGGTGGCTTTTCAGGTGACCACGTGTTTTCTTTCTAGATCATTGCCCGCCATTCATCATCATCACCTTCCTCATCTTCTGTTTTCACGTTGTGTGTTGAATTATTACGACTTACAACTGGAGCCTGCTGTGGGTGGCTCAGCGTTATCCAGAGTAAAGTAGATTTGAGACCACTTGGCGACGACCTGTCGACTGTTATTTTCATTCTTAATCACACATTGCGACGGAACAGACTTCCCTCACTTTCTAAACAACCTTTTATAACCCTCTGAAGTATAAATTCCCGATAAATAGTTATTGTTTATCGAAACGCCGAGTGTTTTCGTTGGGTGGCGAGCGATGAACATAGCCGACATAATTCCAATCGATCTGAGTAACGATCGCGACTACCCAACAACTTCATCCAACAATTCATCGTTAGACGTCGAGGTGGACAGTAGCAACGAGCGCCATCTACCAGCAGGGATGAGCTATGACAAAAGTGAGCCACGTGTATTACGATCGTCGTCCATCAGCCAATCACTGTACGTGCAAACGCCACACGAAAGTATCCTGAATTTTCCTCCGCCGACTGCATCACCGCCGGAAAATCTCCTGGAAGTTGAACCCTCCGGAAGTGGAAAGAGTTACTCGGTTCTTACGATCAATTACGCTAGATCTCAGGATCCGGGATGCTGTAGAACTAGTGAACCTATTGGATACGAAAGTAGTGGTGATTTCAGTTCTAAATCGTATGAGTGTCTCCAGCCAGCCAGTTACGATCCTGTGGGGAACGGTGCTCAACGAAAAGTGACCACACTCAGTCCGTACGATACCAGTTTGTGGAAGAAACGTGCGCTTGAAATTGAAAAAGGTAATTGAATAGAAAAAGTGAGATATGCAGGATGATAGAAATCAGATAATTTAATGACAATTAAACTTAAATTAGATTCAATTGATTTCATTATTTCTTTAAAAATTGTCCATAAATAAGTGATTTTTAATTCACAGGTATCTTATAATCTGCCTTTTCTGAAATAAATTGGTTTGAAAAAATGCACAGAACATATTAAAAAGAGCGTAAATTTTATGTTCATAAAACTTTGATTGTGTTTTATCTTGCTTTTTTATTGTCAAATTTGTCGTAAGACAACGAATATTCCGGATTTTTCTTGAAAAACCTTGGTCCTGAAGCTTTAGTTTGATTTTACCTTTAAACGAACAATACATGCACTAGGAATATTTTGCTGTTTGTTTTAATTTTAATGAAAAAAATCAAAAAATGCACGATCCTTTTTTTTCGATTGATCAACGTGTTCTCGCGAACCGAGCGTTGAAGAACACCTCAAAATTATATTTTCATAACAAATTAGTACAAAACATTCTTACAAATCAAAAATAAGCTTTACCCGTTACGTATGTAATGAATTTAGTCTATTGCCTTGATGGAGATTTTCAAACATTGAATACGGTTGTTAATTTCACCATATAAATCATTTTCATTGCTAAGGCCATTGCAAATCTTTTTCAAAGATTATTTCACAACTACTCCCCCAAAATGGCCCAAAATCCCAGTTAAATTCATATTGTTTCAAGAAATCCTGATTTTGTTATTCAAGTTTACGAATGGCATCGGTCATAACAAGTCATGAATTTGTATTCATGGATTCTGGAAAATTCAAGCTTAAAATTTATAATTTAACGGTACACATCAACCATCGCTTTTGCACCCAGATTTCTGTTACAGACATTTTAGTACCTTCAAAAATACGGGAACTATCGATATGATTTTTTATTCATCCCCTAAATTACAGTCTTCAAAGTTATTTACAATAAAGTTTGACCATTTTGACAATCAGATTCTTTCAGGATTGGGTCCGTAAGTTTGACAAATTTGGAATAAGAAGACAACAACTTCTTCGGTTGCTGTGCACCCTTAAAAGTTACTGTAAATCGGGGTAACCTTAATAAGTTGAATATTGTGTTGCAGAATTAAAGATACGAATTACATATAAACGGAATGATATGGAATTGTTCTGTGCTTGTTTAAAAAACCTCAGGAAGTAGTTTTCATTAATTTTCAAATGTTTTAATAGTTAGTTGACTATAATCATGCAAACATTGATGAATAAGATTATTTCAATACTATCAAAGTGTCATGATTTTTTCAACGGACCTGTCGGCCTTGTCTAAATATTTTTGAAAAATTCAATGTGTTGGTCGGTGTTATAACATTTTCATTCATATGCTGTAAAAATATAAATCCAGAACACTTTATTTGTTTTGGTGGTGTGTATGTGTATTTTGATGAAAAAAATATTTTTCTGATTGCTTGGCATTTTTTTTTAAACTATTCATTAACTTAACCTCAAATTAATATAATTTTCTTAAAAGGTCATAATCTTAGATAAATAAACATTTAATTGTATATTTTTCAAATGAAGTATTTTAAAAGTAACCTCACTAAAAATCAATTTGATGTAATCAGTTTAATTTGTACACTTTAGATTGATATTTGTAAGAAACGTACCTAGTGGCTATCAAAACCAAACCGAATTAAAAAAAAAACTCTCATCTAAACCGTTTTATAAAACACAATTGAATTTGGAAAAGCGTACATGGACTTGAGTAGGTAATTCCCGTACATGTTTTTGAAATATAATTCTTGAGACACGTTATACCGGTTGAATAAAATTTAAAAAAATAATTGAATTCCATGAAATTCTCTATTTATTTACTTATTAGATTACAAGAAAACTGCATGCGATCGTGAGCGTACTCGAATGAGGGACATGAATAAAGCATTCGACCAACTTCGCTCTAAGCTGCCACATACGAAGCCTTCTGGGAAAAAATATTCTAAAATTGAATGCCTACGGTAAATACCCATCCTTAGAACACCATGTAACAGATTACTATCCTCAGATGAAAAGAATAATTTAAGATAAGTTGTATTCACAACTATCATCTTTAATTTCTCTATGCATTTGTGGAGTTTATCTATGACTGAGAAATAAAAAATAAAAAATTACAAATTTAAATTCGTTTTTCTTAGTATGAATGTAAATTTCGTTTTATTTTTCAGACTTGCTATCCAATACATTCGTCACCTACAACGAGAACTACAGTATCCTACTACACCCTCACCAAAGGCACCAGAATATTATTATGAAACGCCTTCATACAACCCACCACCATCTGGATCTGCTGCTTATAGCATGGATTCCAACAATAACAATTCCATCCACAACATTCCAGGATCTCAACACAATTCGCAATGGTTCATCTCAAGCAATGCTGACGGATACAGCTATTACTATTTGCCGTAAAATGGAAATGTTTTGAACTGTACCAAATATATTTTATTCTGTTTTCTTATAAACCGCAACAAGATGATTTGTAAAGGCAGTGTTGCTCGTTTCCATGTCCGTCCGAATCTCCAGAGTTCCGTCTGCGTTTAGTTTGTACACTTTTTTGATGCATTTCACCGAAGGATCTTTCGCAAACGACATGCGATTGATGGACTTAGATTCCAGCTCTAGGCCATCGGCAGTGGCGATTCCTTCCTCGAGAACGGCAAGTCCAAAGTTGTGTGAAACCATAAACGCTAGCTGATTCGAGCCTGGTTTGATGCGTAGAAATCCGCTCTCCAAATGCATCGGAGCACCGGTGACGGAGTGTCTCGACCGAGCCTCATAGTTAAGAATTGGTTGACCGACAGACTCGAATTTTAGCACTTCATTGTAGGTAAAATCTTTGATTGTAGGAAAGTGCCCTTTTGCACTGATCGATTCCCAGCTGCCAATAAGCCACTGAATCGGCTTAAGTGCATCGTGAATTTTAGCCATGACTGAAAGACTAAGATTTAGGCTTAGTTTTAGTAATAATTAAAAGTATTTTGTGATTATTTTATACTTAGATCCTGCGGGCCGGCGAATGGACGTGCACCAAAATAATTTTCGATTATAAATCAAAAAGCTAAGATAATGTCAAAAAATATTCAATAAATTTGTACTGGACACCAGAAAAGTCTGTTCATCTCAACCTAATTTAGACTGGTTCAACAAAAAAAAAAAACATTTTTTTTTCACTGAACGCGTTTTTCTTGTTTGTAATATTTCATGGATATGCGTGATAGGGTGATAACATGTATTTCTATCGGTTACTTAACAGAACCTAAAAGCGTTTCATCACAGATTTTAGCATTTTTTTTAAATTAATTATGTTTACATCTCAATCCCTTTGTTCGACGATTTCCGAGTACGTAGTGTCGTACTTTTGAGAGCTGTCAATCGTTCCGAATAGTGAATTCGGATTCGCTCATTCGAAGGCAGTTCCATTTCTAGAGTATTTTTTGAATAGGTCCTATTTTTTTATTCTAAACTTATTTTTATTAGGTCCTCTTAGGTGCTAAGACCAGGTTAGGACCGAGGATCGATCAATAGCTCCACCGTCTCGGGTGCCACTGCTTCCTGCGGGTCGAGGGCGATCCTTCGATTTTCCGTCCGGAACTGCGCCCGGCAGCGGAGGGAACTCCGCCGGCGTGAACGCCGGAACTGCTGGATTCTGCTTCTCCGCCTTCCTTGCCGGCGGTTTTGGTTTCGACGCCTGCTGTCGCCGCTGGATGAAATCCGAACGCTTGGGGCAACTGCGGTCCGTAGCTTCGTGGGCTCCAGAGCAGTTGGCACACCGCTTTGGATGGGCTTCCTGGACTTCGCGCTCGTCCGTCTTGTGGGGACCCCCACAGTTGTTGCACCGCCCCTTGAGGTGACAGTTCCTGGTTCCATGACCCAGCTGCAAGCAGTTCCAATCAAGTGGGCCCGCGCGGTCTCAAAACGTTCCTCGGAGGAACACAGCAATTTAATTCCAAACGGAGTAAGCTTGTAACTTGACTTGGTTGTGCACGGCGACATTACACTCCTCAGCTTATATTCTTTACCACCAGAGGTGGTGGTTTCTTGGCCACTGGAACCACTGGTACCGTTGGGACGTCTCCTTTCCCGGCTTGTTTACCATTGTTGTTGTTGTTCTTCACCAGCGGGCTGAACTTGTTGTTGTTGAGAAGATGCTCCTCTTGGCCATTTCCGACAACGACTCCGTCGCTGGTCTTCTTCCGCTTCCGCGTTCCGTTTACGGAACGAAACTCGTCCCCATCGGAGGACTCTTCCACCTCCATCTGAAAGCACTTTGCCGCGCAACGAAAACCAAAACACGACTTCTTCTAGCTGAGGAACGAGACTCTGAATCCTCTGAATAGGTCCTATAAACATATGAAACACAATAGCTTATAGGACCTTTTTAAAAAACTATAGATTTGAACTACTCCATGTTGCACTTTTAACATCTCGATAGCACGACCATTTAAAACATCAATCTTCAAAAAAAAAAATATTTTGCAGACACCCTGCTTCATATTTCTTGCATTCAGTTTCAAATATACCCCTCGTTAGACGATTTTTTTGAATTCACCACAGTAGCCAGAGATGCCAAATTTTTAAACATAAATTTGTTTACAGATATTTTACCATTAATGCTGGTAGTTGCAGATTATTTTATGGAAATCATGCCAAATTCGGAGCCAAAGATGTTGGGACATCTATAGTTTTTTTTGAAAAGGTATAAGCTATTATGATTCTTATGTTTATAGGACCTTTATAAAAAAGAACTCGAGAACTTTTTATAACAGAAAAAACCTTCCTTACTTTTTCAAAGGTCCTGTGTACATAGGAAACATATGGCGCATTGTTTGTTTTGGAAAGGTAATCTAGATTTATGGTTTTGCCTTCCTCACCTCAATGAGGAAAGGCAAAATCACTCAAAAAATGAACTTCTTAATTCGACCTCGTAGACCCACCTTCACTTCACAAATCGACTCAGAATCAAAGCAAATGTCTGTATGTGTGGTGGGATGTTGATATCAAAAAATTGCGCTGGATTATCTCGGCACTGGCTCAACCGAATTTGTCTGTTATGGTCTCATTAGATCCGGCTTGAGGTGCCATAAGTTGATATTTAAAATCATAAAGTTTAGTTAAGTTCTTCAAAAGTTATGCTAAAAAATGAACTGAGCGAGTTGTGGCGCTATAACCACGGCAAATAGTGTCCAGGGCATTCGTGGAAATACAATGTCCCATCCCAGGGGGTCCCGGAGTACCAAACCTTCTTAGCATGGTGCTCCCAACGAATACAACCAAAAATCTCGGAGCGTATGGTGGTGTGTCCCCACGCTTCTTCCTTCCCTGTCGATTCAAAATTGTGTTGTTGTTCGAACACTCTGTGCTCAAACTCAACCCAATTACGAGTCATCTCTGCGATACGGCTTTACGCAGTAGGCCTGGCCGCTTTAACGCTTGTGATGTTTCAATGCATTCTAATGCAATGGCGCACTACAAATGTTAATAAATGACAAGAAGAGTGCTAGGCGTCATCTAACCTAAGGCACTCTCCAGGATCCCTTCGAAAGATTGGCTGCGCTAGGGTCTGATTAGATTAGATTAGATTAGATTAGATCAAAAGTTATGCTAAAAAATGAAGGCCAGATCTAAGATATTTTGATGAACACGTTAACCGAATATATCATGCGACTTGTCATTGTATAGGTTATCAAAATACCTTCCCATACATACCATACATCCCAAGTTATAAGCACTTATGCGTTATTTGTGAACTTTTTGGAGACCGGATCTCAAAAAAAAAAAAAAAACGATGTCCGGATCTATCATGCGACCTATCTTTGGATAAGTAATCAAAAGTCCTTTCCAAAAGATTCAAGATCTGACAATCCTATTATAAGTTTAAAGCGCATAAGTGCCCTGAATTATGAAGATCTGACTACCGAATCTGATGGTATGAATAATGAGTCAAATTGATAGAGCTCTGAAATATCCGCCCTTTTGTGTCTATTTTGGATAGCATTAACCTCTAATTGTGAGGAAGGCACCAACCACCTAAAGGTGGCTTAAGTAACGTTTTTAACCATATAAGGCATTATTTTAAATGTTTAATTTCAAAACTTTAAAAATAAGCGCATAATAAGCGCGGGATCTTTTGCATATTTGTCAAGGCTGGTTGTGGTTGTGACCACAGAGCAAAATATAATCATTTTACTTAAAAATTTCTGAACTTTTCTGTCGGTGGCGCCGGTTCAGCTTTATCACATTCTCGTTCCCTCCATGCAACAAAACGACACCTCCTGCCCTATAATATCGACCATAAGCCGGAACCAACACTTACTGCCCTTCCGACGGGAGAGATCGTGGCCTGCTGGAGTGAGAGGCAAACACGCTTAATACTATTGTTCAAAAGGGTACTTTCTATCCTTTTTCCCTTAAAAAAGGATACTTTCTATCCTTTTTTCAAGTTCACCCGGCGTCACCCTTCGGAAATTTACTGATTTTGACATACCCTTTAAAAGGGTGTCGCCGGGTGAACATGAAAAAAGAATAGACAGTATCCTTTTTGAGGAAAAAAGGATAGAATGTACACTTTTGAGGGATACTTCTGATTTTGAGTATAAATATTGTGAATTTAGCTCATAGCTGGATTTTCTGGCATCTTCTCACGGTCATTGGAAACGGTCGTGGATAGACCTAGGGGATCCCAGTTGGAGTGAAAAAATTCAATTTATAGACAAATTATGGATTAAAATTTTGCTTTCTTATCACTTCTCCGACATCAGGAATAATTGTTTGAACATGCTCGCAATTTTTTTATTCGGTCGGAAAAATATTATTTTTCTTGAAAAAACTTTCATTTTTAATCACATGATCACCCCTAATTCTGGCTCGATGCCGCCATCAAGCGACCGCGTGCTCCGTTTGTTTGTCAACAAAGCTGCAGCTGGATCCCACATTGACTGGGCAGCCCGCCGGCGGTCCGCTGGCGGACCGCCAAACCGCTCTGGCGATCCGCCAGCGATTGATTTGGCGGACCACGGGCGACCCGCTGGCGGATAAAATTTGCAACAATTTGGCGCACGATCAGTTTTTTTATCGTGACGTTGGTCCGCCAGCGACTCGCCCCGGGGTCGCCCAGGTTTGCCTTGAAATGTTTTACCCGCCGTTCATCCGCCCCACATACGCCGTTTTGTATGGTTCAACCGCCCCTATAGGATGGTCCGCCAGCGGGTCGCCCTCGATACGCCTCCCATAGAAAGTTCATCCGCCTAAAAAGCCCCAACCGCCGTGGCTCGCCCTCGACCCGCCTTTCATATACGGTACAGCCGCCCCTGTAGGTTGGTTCGCCAGCGGGTCGCCCTTGATACGCCCCCCATATAAAATTCATCCGCCCAAAAAGCCCCAACCGCCTTGGCTCGCCCTTGATACGCCTCTCATATACGGTTCAGCCGCCCCTATAGGATGGTCCGCCAGCGGGTCGCCCTCGATACGCCTCCCATAGAAAGTTCATCCGCCTAAAAAGCCCCAACCGCCGTGGCTCGCCCTCGACCCGCCTTTCATATACGGTTCGTCCGCCCCTGTAAGATGATCCGCCAGCGGGTCGCCCCCGATCCGCCCCCTATATAAAGTTCATCCGCCCAAAAAGCCCCAACCGCCTTGGCTCGCCCTTGATGCGCCTTTCATATACGGTTCAGCCGCCCCTGTAGGTTGGTCCGCCAGCGGGTCGCCCTTGATACGCCCCCCATATAAAATTCATCCGCCCAAAAAGCCCCATCCGCCTTGGCTCGCCCTTGATGCGCCTCTCATATACGGTTCGGCCGCCCCTATAGGTTGGTTCGCCAGCGGGTCGCTCCCGATCCGCCCCCTATATAAAGTTCATCCGCCCAAAAAGCCCCAACCGCCTTGGCTCGCCCTTGATGCGCCTTTCATATACGGTTCAGCCGCCCCTGTAGGTTGGTCCGCCAGCGGGTCGCCCTTGATACGCCCCCCATATAAAATTCATCCGCCCAAAAAGCCCCATCCGCCTTGGCTCGCCCTTGATGCGCCTCTCATATACGGTTCGGCCGCCCCTATAGGTTGGTTCGCCAGCGGGTCGCTCCCGATCCGCCCCCTATATAAAGTTCATCCGCCCAAAATGCCCCAACCGCCTTGGCCCGCCCTCGATTCGCCATTCATACATGGGTAATTCTCTACCAACTCACACGAAATCGGGAAAAGTTGCCCCGACCCCTCTTCGATTTGCGTGAAACTTTGTCTTAAAGGGTAACTTTTGTCCCTGATCACGAATCCGAGGTCCGTTTTTTGATATCTCGTGACGGAGGGGCGGTACGACCCCTTCCATTTTTGAACATGCGAAAAAAGAGGTGTTTTTCAATAATTTGCAGCCTGAAACGGTGATGAGATAGAAATTTGGTGTCAAAGGGACTTTTATGTAAAATTAGACGCCCGATTTGATGGCGTACTCAGAATTCCAAAAAAACGTATTTTTCATCGAAAAAAACACTAAAAAAGTTATAAAAATTCTCCCATTTTTCGTTACTCGACTGTAAAAAATTTTGGAACATGTCATTTTATGGGAAATTTAATGTACTTTTCGATGTTCTACAAAGTTGTAGAGCAGACAATTACAAAAATGTTAATATATAGACATAAGGGGTTTCCTTATAAACATCACGAGTTATCGCGATTTTACGAAAAAAAGTTTTGAAAAAGTTACTTTTTGCGTTTCTCTTTGTTTCGTCGTCCGTGTCTGTCGCGGGTGACCATGAACGGCCATGATCGATGACGACCAACTTTTTCAAAACTTTTTTTTCGTAAAATCGCGATAACTCGTGATGTTTATAAGGAAACCCCTTATGTCTATATATCAAAATTTTTGTAATTGTCTGCTCTACAACTTTGTAGAACATTGTTACACTCTAAAAAATAACCCTGCAAAGTTAGAAAAAACACGAAATTTTAAAATGAAAAATTTTGTTCTAAATGAAAAAATGACCCTTCTGGGTCAATGTAGATTCGAAAAGTACATTAAATTTCCCATAAAATGACATGTTCCAAAAATTTTTACAGTCGAGTAACGGAAAATGGGAGAATTTTTAAAACTTTTTTAGTGTTTTTTTCGATGAAAAATACGTTTTTTCGGAATTCTGAGTACGCCATCAAATCGGGCGTCTAATTTTACATAAAAGTCCCTTTGACACCGAATTTCTATCTCATTACCGTTTCAGCACAGACAAACAGACGGGACACTCGAGTGCGGAACCATCGTCCTTCAATGACCGAGCCAAAAACGGTTATTTCAAATGCAATTTAGCTTCGGCATCCACTCACCCGGCGCTGATGGCGCTGCGGTCGTGACAGCTCGCCCGTCTTACCTCAGTGTGTGTGATGTGTTTTTGTTGTTGTAAAGTTGAGCGTGGAGCACGTGGCAGCAAATGAAAACAATAAAAATAGGAATTCTATCCACAATCCATTCTTTGCGGGACAAGATTGGGGCAGTCTCGGCCAGGGTCAGATGAGCGACTGACTAGCGAGGACATACCTTTTGCCCCACTATTAACCCGGTAGGCCTGCCGATGTCGAGGCTGCTGATGCGGCGTCCCTTCGGAGCAACCTGTTTATACTTCGTGGATTGCTGCTGCTGGTCGTCCTTTTGGCCTTTTGGCGATGTTGCGTCGATTGTGTGTGCCACTGCCAATCTTCATCAACAGTTGTTCTGTTTCGATGTAAGATTTTGCGGCAGCGTTTTTTGGAATCTTTGCGACTTTTTTCCATCTCATTCGCCACTTTTTGTTGTTGTTGTTTGACGCAACTTAACTGCGCCGTGGACACGTTTCCCGCGGATGTTCCCAAACGCCCATCAAGGGGATCAATTCCGGTAGATTTGAATTGATTTTTTTTCTATTTTGGTGGCCACTACTGGTATTTTCATGACCTCTTATATCTTGGTTTCGAGGTTTCGGTGGAGAAGGAATGTTCGACAGAACTTGGAAGCAACGGGGAGTACCAGTAGTTTGGTCTCTGTCGTTGCGGTTGAGGTGCGTCGTTGCTTGTGCTGCCGCATGATTGGCTCATGAAGTTTTGCCATTGGGAACGGAACCGACCCACCGTCACCTTCGGCCGCCGGTGTTAATTTTTATTGTTTTCATTGAGTACTGACGATCAGCTACAACAAAATTAATTCAATCAGCTGTTGATGTTTACAATCGTTAAGGCTTGATTGTCTCACGCATACACTGAAATGACACATGACAGTAATGGGTTTGTATTGGTATGTTTGGGCTGCGCTTCGGCATCAGCTCACCAGGCAGCGCTGGCGTCGCCGTGATTTGGTGGTTTGATGAAGGACGATGGATTTCAAAAATAATTTGTATGGAGAGTCACGTCTGTTTGTCTGTGGTTTCAGGCTGCAAATTATTGAAAAACACCACTTTTTTCGCATGTTCAAAAATGGAAGGGGTCGTACCGCCCCTCCGTCACGAGATATCAAAAAACGGACCTCGGATTCGTGATCAGGGACAAAAGTTACCCCTTAGGACAAAGTTTCACGCAAATCGAAGAGGGGTCGGGGCAACTGCTGTGTGAGTTGGCTGAGAATTACCCACATATTTCATCCGCCCAAGCAGAATACCCGTTCAGGTTCCTTCAGGATTCTGATAGTGTTTTTTCAAGTTCATCTAAAACTGAAAAAAAACACAAAGTGCCTTATATACAAGAAATGCAGATCTTTGTAGATTCTTGTGTGCTGAAATTTAGAAATAAAACAAAAATATGAAAAAAACATAATTTTCAAAATAATTTTGTTCTCAATACATCTTACGTGCGTTGTTAGTTCACTGAGGTGAAATGATGAAAAAAAAATAAAGAAACAAAATAATATATTGATAAGCAAACTTGTTGCGAAGATTTTCCATTTCCTGCAAATAAAAATAATTCTTTAAATAATTCTTAAAAACTTAATTATTTAAAATGTTCATGTATTATTGGTACTTACATATAAACATGCAACGTATTGAATGTTAACAATTCATACTCTAATATAATCAAACACAAGCGCAGCTAATCCGAAGAAAGTATCCTAGTAGATTACACCCCATGTTCTTTCTTGTCATTCAATTTGATCATATATTGTATGGGGGAATGGTAGATATGAATATAAAAATAAATCTTACAGTGAAAAGATAAATACAAATAAGCAGTAATTTTAAAGATGATTCCGGGAAGCTGCAAAACAAACAACTATAATTAAAAAGACAAATGCTCCAGATGGTTCCATTGCTGAAAGAAAAGGAATAGGATAAGGAAGGATATAAACATTTAAATAAATCATCTAGTGAATAGATAAATGTAGGCATTAAAATTGAAGAAGATTCCCGGAAGCTGGAAGAAAGATAAATATATTTTAAAGAAAAATTCTTCAGACGGTTCCATTGCTATTTCAGTAACTGTCGTTAGTTCATGAAATTTAATCATATATGGCATGGAGGAATGGTAGAAAAAAGGACAAGGAATAGGAATGATATAAACATTAAAATAAATCAAATGAAGAATAGATAAATACATATAAGCAGTTCATTTATAAATGATCCAGGAAGCTGAAAAAAAATTAAACACAATTTTAAATGATATTGTTGCCGCTGAACTGATAATTGAAA
Organism: Culex pipiens pallens; assembly: GCF_016801865.2. Lineage (NCBI taxonomy): Eukaryota > Metazoa > Arthropoda > Insecta > Diptera > Culicidae > Culex > Culex pipiens. Next base: position 88,707,616 of record NC_068937.1, on the reverse strand, counting down.
ATAATTGAAATTACTTCCTACCCACGTCCTGCATCATGCACACATAAAAAACGTCAAACAAAAGAAAGACAAAAATCGCTTCTGCACCACTAATTGCCTCCACTGCTGGCACTGAACCCGCAACCTTTGGAGTGTTAACATTCACACAAAAAAACATTAACATTAATTGAGTAAACATTGGCACAAAATCCGCTTTGTAAATGCCACCTCGATACTCTTCAAGAGGTTTCCTTGGGAAAGAAATACTTTTTACCAAAATGTACACCAAAGGGCTTTTGTTAATTTGATTTGGTTAACCGCGGTGGATTTTCTTGAAATATTTCGAACTGTCAAAAATCCACCAAAGGATCTACCGGTGGATATTTTTCTACCACAGTTTTTTGTGTGATCAATGTGGTAGATGTTTTGGTGGATTTTTGACAGTTCGAATTATTTCAAGAAAATCCACCGCGATTAACCAAATCAAATTAACAAAAGCCCTCAAATTTCCATACAAACATACAAAAAAGAATAAATCAAATCATAACAACAATGAAACATATCAAATTCTAAGTATTCCAAATGATTGCACATCTGCCAACAATATTTATAAGGGGTGTCACATAAATTACACCAACAATAACGATTATTCTTGCAAAACAACCTTCAATCACTATTTCAAACGCACTTTCAACTGTTTGTTTACATAAGTTAACAATCTAAACAACACAACACTTCTCCCAACACAAACTTAACAACGAAAATCAGCAGTCACCGATTAAATAACAACACCCACCGAAGCTCGTTGAAAACTGACTGAAATGTCAAATTCGAAATAAATTCCTTCAGATGCAAACCGCCACGGCAATCAGCCTTTGGCTCGCCGCGGCGATTGAGGGGCGAACGATATTGAAACATTTCAGCGATCAGTTTGAACCGCCCAGGCGATGCGCCCATGGCACGCCAAGGCGGATGGAGGGCGGACGAAATTGAAAAATTTCAAATGTCAAATTTCAACCGCCCAGGCGGCCCGCCCTCGGTCCGCCAGGGCGGTTCTAGGGCGGACCACACGATCAGTAACGGCCGCCGATGCATAACGTCCGCACTGAGTTAATGTGGGATGGTGAGACAAAGTGAGGGGGGAAGAGATTTTGACATTTTTATGCCCGCATCTGGCCCGCCGCCTATTTCGTCGGTCACTGAGCCGCCGGTCGTTTCCAGTGACCGAGTCCAGCTATAGCCTATAGGTACTGATCGTACAATATTCTCAGTGGCCCAGTCACGACGTTCTAGCAGGATTCTAGCAGAATTCTCAGAGAGCTGGATATTCTTAGAGCATTCTAGCAGAAGTGTTCCACCGTTCTAGCAGGATTATGACAGAACCAGCTCTGCTAGAATATTTCGTGACTGGGGGGAAGGAGTAGAAAATATTTACAGATTTTTCGTTTTAAGAAATGAAAAATATCCGTAATACAGACATAGTTCAAATGGCAACTCTGTCGTTTGGTGAGTTTTTATTTCTGTTCTCTGTGGTGAATATTGCAAAACTTGACAACTGACAGTTTTGACAACAGCATAAAAAAGTCTTCAGTTTCATCGCAGTTTTCTTTGTGTACGGATGTGAAAAGTTCGAGGGGAAGTGCCCGATTTAAGCCAGCCGTCTCTAGATTTCTGTGTGGCCATTAAGGATAGGAAAGAAAGCTAGCCAGTAGCTGTTGGCATCGGTGCCCCGTTAATTGTTGTGACCAGAGAAGTAAACGGTGTTTGTGCGGGTTTGTGCATTCTTTGGGTGATGTTTGGTCGCGCCCTGCAATTAGAGTGATTTTCTTTTTGGGTTGAATTGTTCCCCGGTCTCAGGGAGGAAGATTCTAAGTGGAGGAAAAAGATTCATAACAGAATTGTGTGTGTGAGGTTCCGAAAATTTTGCAAATTGCTGTGTACAAATTCGGAAATTATCTTTGTGATAAGAGAGCAAAAGTGGCTCGGTTGCGAGCAAATGCATTTCGATTGAAATAGCAAGCTACGGAAAAAATGGTGTAACGCAACGAGAGAGAGTGAAAAGAAATTGCGCCACCGCCTACTTTTTGCCACAATCGAGAGGAAAATTCAATTCGATTTCATCAAAAGGTGGCACGGTGTGCGTGTTTGTGTGTGCGATCGCGGATTACCTCCTTCCGGGAGTCTGGCAGTGTTTGGCCGTGAATGAAAAAAGAAACACCCCCACCCACGATGATGATGCTGGGCTGCAGAAAGGATTAACTTGGGAGCAGCAAATTATGGGCCCTCCTCCGAGCGGTGCACGCCCATAAAAAGTGTCCTAGTGACGGGCCTTGGGGCAATTGCAACGCGCAAAAGAAGAACCCAAGATTTGCAGGGGCGGCCAGCAGCAGCTGTTTGGCGGTTTGGTGGCAAGAATTTCGCTCGCGAGGAACCATCATTCCCCGTTGCCATAGCTGCCAACTAGCCCCCGGAGATTTCATCTGTGACGGCAACGAAAAGGAAGAAAACAAGTGGTGAATGAATGTTCGTGTGTGTATGTGTGTCTGTTGGTGTGCAATCACACACAAACACAGATTAGGTGAGAGGTGAGAGCAGAAAATAGAAAAGGGATAGTTTAGATATAATTTAAAGCCCGAGCGCGGTGCAGCCACCCAGCAACGACGAAGAACGCCAGCAGCAAGATGACGGACAAAGTGACCAAGTTCGAGCGAATGGCCATGACCAAGCCTGTTCCGATGAAGCTATTTGCGGCCTGGGAAGTAGATCGAACGCCCTCCAACTGCATTCCAAGGTAGGTTGTGTGCTGCAAAAACCAGGTGCAATATCTGTCCGTGCTTCCATTTTTGGGATGGTCCACTTGGTACTGTTTTCACTTTGAGAGAAAAACCAGTGAATAATAGTTATCTTGTCATTTCCACGAAGCGACAAAAATGAATCATTTGAAATTTTCGCTTTGTGATTCAAACTTTTTCAAAAAGCCGAATTGTACAGTGTACCAATAACTTGCCCGTCTGATCTTGTATCGAAACTTTATCCGCTGTTAAATCAAAATCTACGTAAAGTTAAAAGTTTATAAACTACAATCAACGTGAGTACAATTTGACCAACAAATCACGAAAACGTTTCACAAAAAAAAACAAATTTAGGCCAAAAGTTGTCCGATTTTCAATAAGAAGAGTTCGGCAATATCATCTTAAAATGGGTGTATCTCTAAAACTACATCAGCGAAGGTTTTTTTTGCCCAGAGGTACGCTATGGCGTAACGAATCTATAGAAACACAAATGGAGCCTAACATTTCAAAAGGGCACATAACTTTTGTAAACAATAGTGTATCCCTTTCACTCAAATGACAGTTTACATAAGGTGTGAAAGGGACACACTCTGGTCCAAAAAAGTTTTGTGCCCTAATGAAATGGCAAGCACGAAATCTCGGATTTCCTTTTTTTTATAATAACGATATATTGAGCACCGTGCTCACTCTATCCGCCCTGGAGCTCCTATAAATCAATATTGAAAATTTAAAACTTCAGGTAAGAACTTCAAAAATTATGCAAGTTACAAATAAATTTACTATAGGGTGAAACCTTGGATGTAAACAAGCAGCCTATCCCACTCTCACTCAAAAAAAAAACTGTCACTTAAGTGGGATAGACTATTTGTTTACAGCCAAGGTTTCGCCCTTTTGTAAAGTAACTACGGAAGTTAAGTAATATTAGCCGGATCTCAAATATTTGGAAGAAAATTATATCCAAATCAATAATTGTGGCAAATGGGCAGTATTCATGATTGCTGAGAGTCGCAGGACTCTCGCCCTTTGCTATTAGTAAGTATCCAGCAAAGCAAAGGGTATAGCATGCATTTGATACTGTCAACTCCCATTCGGCTGTGTTCTCGTCGCTGTCATGTTGTAAACTGGAGCCGAGGGGGGTCCTGTTGTGAATTCTAGTTGGAGGTGGTCCGAAGATCATTGAAGAAGGTAGAATTCGCCATCACCCAAGACACGAAGGCACGAAGGATAGACCATGTCTTGGGGGGTGAAAGGATGATAGGATTTAGTGATAATACCACAATTTTAATATTTGTCTTTCTCTCTTATTTCAGACAAAATGTCTGGTCCGAATCCAAGGTGTTGCAGAAATCTTCCACCATACAGAAGGGGTCTTCCTTCTATCATTTCCTGTATTTTGAAAAAAGGTGGTGCCCCGAATGTGGACATATAGCTTATCACATTTACTCCATACGGTGTGAACGTGACATGCTGTATGTTTGCAATTGGTGCATTGGCTATTTTCAAAACAAGATAGATGTTTACTATTCTTTTAAGATACAATTTAGTAAAATCTAAAATCTATCCATCTATTTATTTTGCTATTGCTATAACTTGTCCCTTACCTCACAAACTTTAACTACTCTATTCTTCAAACTTGGAATCGCAATACATTATTGTAGAAATGTAACTGCTGAAAAAAATTGGTAAGAAATTTGGGCATAACTGTTATTAATATGATTAAAGGTACGTTCAATCTGTTTTATTATATATATTAACTATTCTAGTTTGCTTGTCTTGTCCCATATTTCACAACTTCAGTTGTTTTCTTGTAAACTTCTCGTTACAAGTTGGTATTTCTGTCTAGTTGCAAAATAAGGTTTCTTTATTCTTTCTTTCTGTGTTAGTCTGTTCCAATGTTCGATTTTATTTTACATTGTACTTATCCCATTTTTTCTCTTTTTCTCTTTCATGTACCTTGCGAGCATACGATGACCGAAAAAGTCATTGTATAAGCCAACACACGTGTATTTTTCACAAAGCCGCGAAACAGAACAAGTATTTTTATAAGTGCGTGAATAACAATCGGTCGTTGAAGCTCAAAAAATGTGAGAACAATATCGCGCCGTGGTTCAGTGATAATAAGGCGAAGAAATTAGACGAAGATTCCGCATGAAGAATATAGCGGAAATTATGTGTTAATTGCACAATGAGTGAAGGTTTGAAGTTGACACTATCAAAAGGGAATGGTAAGATGCAATAGTAATATTGCTAGGTTTGATAGTGTCAAAAGGTAAGATCAAGGAATAAGGATTATATGAAACTATATTGTCATAATTATTGTATTCACTGAAATATCTATCCGCTTTCTACCCCCAATGTGTCCTGCACTGGGGGTGCCTGGGGTAACTTCGAGTTGACCTGGGCCGCCCGAGGAATTATGTCGTAGGTGGTTCGTGTACTTCTCACTCACCTCTCCTCGCGGCAAGGTTTTCCGTAGGTCTGCACTCGAACATGCAACATGGGACAGCATGAATCTTCAGCTGAAGCCGGACGAATGTATTCCGAAATTACAGAATTACAGAATTACAGAAAATTATATCCAAATCAATAATTGATGGACCATTGTTGGGTGAATGCTGGAATAGCCTACCCGATAACCCATGAATTTTGAAGATCTTGCAACCCAATCAAAAGTTATGGCTACTCAAGTGATATTTATACCCTTTTTGAAGCCAGATCTCAGTTACTAATAAAACTAATGATAATCAAAAAACCTGATGAGCCATGAATTTTAAAAATTTTACAACCCTGTTTTAATTTGAGTATTAATGTTAATAGTACTACTTTTATTCATATCGACTAGAAAGCATAGTAAAAGCACAGTCATTCAAAATTGTAAAACAGAAATAAAATCCAAAACAAAACAGACCACTTTTTTTCTATTCTCTACTCCCCCGAAGAATGTTTGCGAAAAAGTCAGTTGTCAAAATGTTACTGTCTCAGTACTTTTACTTCCCGCTAGCGTACATTTTGCCTACCGGAAAGATTAATTCCACCGAAAGTGAAATGTGTTTTCCAGCCAAACTTTCCACTGCATCACGCACGTTAGATAACTTCATACACAACTTCAGCGACAGTTCAGCAGCAGCAGCAGTCTCCATGCGACGATAGTGAAGATGTGAAAAGTGGATTGTACAACCCATCGCTTGGCGGAAGCGCACACTCGCGACCATCCGAATGGCCTCTGCTTGTTCTGCAACCGACCGCCAACTAACTCTGGTTCGATGACCACCACGCTCATCTCTCTCTCTCTCTCTCTCCCTCGCTCTTTTTCCACGATGAAAGCCGCGAAGTAGATCAATCGCGCTCTTTGCAGGCAGCTGGTTCGGATGCTGTCTGCTGTTTGTGTCTGTTTTTTTTTTTTATGGATTGCTGACAGGTGCCGCAGAGTTACGGCAAACGGCATCAACAGCGGGGAGTTTGCGGGCGCGCGCGATCGAATTTGACACCGTGTTTTGTAAACATGGCATAGTTTTAATGATCGTCGTCGTCGGAGGGATGCACACTTTTAACGGGAAATTCTCAAGAAAACTGAAGTTGTTCGTTGTTTTGCGATGGCTTTTTTTTCCTGATGAATTTTATTTGATTTTATTGCGATTTTAAAATTTTCATTTTTTTAATTGGATGAATGAAACTAACTTGGAGACAGCGTGGAGATGTTACCTTGACCCCTTAAAAATATGGAGCATCAACACTTTCCATCTTCCAAATCCAAATTCCTTGTCCCTGGATTCCTTGTGGAGATAGGAGCGGCCGGCAATGCATGGCTGTCATGGTGTTGAGGAACAGTTCAGGTGGAGTTGGTTTTATTCCCAATTATCAATTCCTGGGTAATCTGTCACATGGCGAATTCCAGTCTGAAATTCGCTAAAATCATCGTCTCCTAGCGAAGCGAAGCGGAGCGATTAGTTTATCCATACAAGTCTCTGTACAATTAAGGGGGCTGGTCATACAAAATGAGTATGTAAAAATTTTCGATCAATTGCGAAATATATAAGGGCTTTCCACTTCGCTACAACGTAAAAAAGTTGGTAACTTTGCAAAAGTTTTTTTTTTAAATCACATTTGACTATTATTGATGGTTTGAAAAAATCTGAAATCAAACGCTCGCTTACAGCATTGCCTTGGCTTTCTCTATTGCGAGATTCCTACTCGAAACTAGGTGTTCCAAGGTTTGAAACGGTGAGACAATCGAAACCTATTTTTACACCTAAGCTTCCATCCAATCCGGGATTCGAACTGACGATCTTTGGATTGTGAGTCCCACTGCCAACTAGCGACTCTACCGAGGCAGGATCCAGGGAGACGACTCCTACACCTGGACTGAGCTAACGACCCAACTAGCTGTCAGAAGTGCTTGAACTCAATCTTTTTAAGTTATGATAGACGATTTTAGGAATATTTTAACATTCTCAGCAATGATGTTCCCAGTAAAACGACAACAAGATTTAAGATTTTTTTAAAAATAAAAAAATGCATTGAGCCAATAGTACTTGTGCTTGGGATTTGGGCTTTAAAAAAATATCGAGATTATGTCCTGTAGCTGACGAAAAATGACCACAGTGTGTATCACTCTAGTAATTACGAACCTCCACAATGTTCCGAAAATAAAGCCTGCATTAGGTTGGCTCGTCATTTTGCATTATCGAATTAAGTAAGATGTAAGTTTTTTAATTCCTGATGCTTCAAAACAACCCCACCCAATTTGAGTAATATACAATTTACATTTTCAAATAAAATGTATATTCCCAAAAAAATCCCAAAAAATATGGTGTTTCAAGCCACTGAAAGAAGATTAACCTTGCATTTTAGACAAGCTTTGAGTAGGTACCGTCAACTGGGGTGAATCGGGACTACAGTCTGATTAAAATCAGCAGCTTTTAGTTGATTTATTATAGGGCAAATACCTGACTAAAATAGCTGCCCTAATTCACCCCAGATGACGGTACTATGTATTAAGCTTTCTTATACACTGTCGTATTTTTCAGAAGCCTCACGAGCATGTACAGACAAAAACTATCATAAAGTTATCTTCGTGGCAAACAAAAAGGGGAACTTTTGCGGCGCAAAATTAAAAATAATGCAGATTTAGCTATTTCTTCCTGGTTCCCGATGCCATGAACATTTCAACTTCATGTAAACTCATTTTAGTTTCATGGTACAATTTCGCTGAAGACATTAAAACGGTCTATTCACTCTTAAGAAATTTTCAAGTATTTAATACATATCTTGTTACATACTTAAGTATTGGCCTTATCTTTGAACCACGTGGTCCTTTGAAGGGATGGGGAGGGAGGTTCATCAAAAGACCACGGTGCATACCAAAAAAGGATAGAGCAATTCTCTACGAAATCGGTCTTTTTTCTTCAATTTTAATTTTTGTATTTTTTAATCCGACTGAAACTTTTTTGGTGCCTTCGGTATGCCCAAAGAAGCCATTTTGCATCATTAGTTTGTCCATATAATTTTCCATACAAATTTGGCAGCTGTCCATACAAAAATGACATGTGAAAATTCAAAAATCTGTATCTTTTGAAGGAATTTTTTGATCGATTTGGTGTCTTCGGCAAAGTTGTAGGTATTGATACGGACTACACTGGAAAAAAATGATACACGGTAAAAAAAAATTGGTGATTTTTTTATTTAACTTTTTATCACTAAAACTTGATTTACAAAAAAACACTATTTTTAATTTTTTTTATTTTTTGATATGTTTTAGAGGACATAAAATACCAACTTTTCAGAAATTTTCAGGTTGTGCAAAAAATCTTTGAACGAGTTATGAATTTTTTAATCAATACTGATTTTTTCAAAAAATCGAAATATTGGTCGCAAAAATTTTTCAACTTCATTTTTCGATGTAAAATCAAATTTGCAATCGAAAAGTACTTTAGTAAAATTTTGATAAAGTGCACCGTTTTCAAGATAAATCCATATTTAGGTGACTTTTTTGAAAATAGTCGCAGTTTTTCATTTTCTTAAATTAGTGCACATGTTTGCACACTTTTGAAAAAAATATTTTTGAAAAGCTGAGAAAATTCTCTATATTTTGCTTCTTCGGACTTTGTTGATACGATCTTTAGTTGCTGAGATATTGCAATGCAAAGGTTTAAAAACAGAAAAATTGATGTTTTCTAAGTCTCACCCAAACAGCCCACTATTTTTCAATGTCGATATCTCAGCAACTAATGGTCTGATTTTCAATGTTAATATATGAAACATTTGTAAAATTTTCCGATCTTTTCGAAAACAATATTTTCAAAATTTTCAAATCAAGACTAACATTTTAAAAGGGCGTAATATTGAATGTTTGGCCCTTTTGAAATGTTAGTCTTGATTTGAAATTTTTGAAAATATTGTTTTCGAAAAGATCGGAAAATTTCACAAATGTTTCATATATTAACATTGAAAATCTGACCATTAGTTGCTGAGATATCAACATTGAAAAATGGTGGGCTGTTTGGGTGAGACTTAAAAAACATCAATTTTCCTGTTTTTAAACCTTTGCATTGCAATATCTCAGCAACTAAAGATCGTATCAACAAAATCCGAAGAAGCAAAATATAGAGAATTTTCTCAGCTTTTCAAAAATATTTTTTTCAAAAGTGTGCAAACATGTGCACTAATTTTAAAAAATGAAAAACTGCGACTATTTTCAAAAAAGTCACCTAAATATGGATTTATCTTGAAAACGGTGCACTTTATCAAAATTTTACTAAAGTACTTTTCGATTGCAAATTTGATTTTACATCGAAAAATGAAGTTGAAAAATTTTTGCGACCAATATTTCGATTTTTTGAAAAAATCAGTATTGATTAAAAAATTCATAACTCGTTCAAAGATTTTTTGCACAACCTGAAAATTTCTGAAAAGTTGGTTTTTTATGTCCTCTAAAACATATCAAAAAATAAAAAAAATTAAAAATAGTGTTTTTTTGCAAATCAAGTTTTAGTGTTAAAAAGTTAAATAAAAAAATCACCAATTTTTTTTACCGTGTATCATTTTTTTCCAGTGTAGTCCGTATCCATACCTACAACTTTGCCGAAGACACCAAATCGATCAAAAAATTCCTTCAAAAGATACAGATTTTTGAATTTTCACATATCATTTTTGTATGGACAGCTGCCAAATTTGTATGGAAAATTTTATGGACAAACTAATGATGCAAAATGGCTTCTTTGGGCATACCGAAGCCACCAAAAAAGTTTCAGTCGGATTAAAAAATACAAAAAAAATCGAATGACCGAAATCCTAGAGAACTGCTCGATAGTGTCCTACTACTATAACTCTATATATCATATTTTATACACTGATGCTCAACATTTGTGTGGGTTTTTGCCTTCCTCACCTCACTGAGGCAAGGCTATAAAATCACTCGAAAAATGAACTTCTTAAATACAACTCCTAGATATACCTTCACGTATACCTATCGACTCAGAATCAAATTCTGAACAAATGTCTGTGGGGATGTGTGTAGACATGATTTTTTTTCCACACGATTATCTCAGAACTGGCTGAACCGATTTTGGCCGGATCCGCCTTATTCTGTTCGTTTTGGGGTCCCCTAAGACCCTATTAAATTTTATTCTGTTTAGTGAAGTACTTTTAAAGTTATGCCAAGAAAAAGTTTTTTTGTAGCTACAAAAAAGGGTGATTTTTGCATAACCTCAAAGGCCGGATCTTTTTGCTTACGCGCGAGGGTCGCGCAGCATGCGTAGGAATTTTGGTTTGACCATGCGGGGGATTGGCAGCCACACCCCCTTGCATGCGTATCGCCCGGTTGCCACATTGCTTAAGCAGTGTCTGCGTCTCTTCTGGAAAAAATCTGTATTAATTATGTTGCTGCATCATTTTGTCTCGACAAAGATTTACACGAACTTTTTTCTGAAATATATAACTCATGGGAGCAATTCTCTACCAAAACCGGAAATGGATTTTATTTGTATTTTTTGATTTGGCTCAAACTTTGTGGGGGCCTTCCCTATGACCAAAGAAGCCATTTTGCATCATTAGTTTGTCCATATAAATTTCCATACAAATTTGGCAGCTGTTCATACAAAAATGGTACGTAAATATTCGAAAATCTGTAACTTTTGAAGGAATTTTTTGATCAATTTGGTGTCTTCGGCAAAGTTGTAGGTATTGTTAAGGACTATTTAGAAAAAAATAGGTACACGGAAAAAAAAATTTCCCGATTTTTTTATTAACTTTTTTTTCACAAAAACTCAAATTCCCAAAATACGTATTTTTTGATTTTCGAGATTTTTTTATATGTTTTAGGGGACAAAAATCCGCAACTTTTGAGCTATAGAGAAACATGGTCAAAAAATCTGCCGCCGAGTTATAATTTTTTGAAAAACTGGTGATTTTTGGAAAAAATTGAAATTTCATACATAAAATTTTTTTGACCTCATTTTTTTATGCAAAATTGAATTTGCAATCGAAAATTACTTTACAGATTTTTTGATAAAGGGCCCCGTTTTCAAGATATAGCCACCGAAAGTTTGATTTCAGCGAAATATTTGCAGTTTTTCGATTTTTAAAAATAGTGACCATGAGTGACCATTTCTAAAAATATTTTTTTTGAAAAGTTCAGAAAATTTGCTATAAAATTGTCTAAGAGACATCGAAGATTGGACCTCTGGTTGTTGAGATACAGCGGCTTAAAGAAAAAGAAACACGAAAATTGAAGTTTTCTACGTCTCACCCAAACAGCCCACGATTTTCTAATGACGATATCTCAGCAATTAATGGTTCAATTTTCAATGTTAATACATGAAACATTCGTGAAATTTTCCGATCTTTTCGAAAAAAATATTTTGAAAATTTTTAAATCAAGACTAACATTTCAAATGGGCATAATATTCAATGTTTGGCCCTTTTAAAATGTTAGTCTTGATTTAAAAATTTTCAAAATATTTTTTTCGAAAAGATCGGAAAATTTCACGAATGTTTCATGTATTAACATTGAAAATTGAACCATTAATTGCTGAGATATCGTCATTAGAAAATCGTGGGCTGTTTGGGTGAGACGTAGAAAACTTCAATTTTCGTGTTTCTTTTTCTTTAAGCCGCTGTATCTCAACAACCAGAGGTCCAATCTTCGATGTCTCTTAGACAATTTTATAGCAAATTTTCTGAACTTTTCAAAAAAAATATTTTTAGAAATGGTCACTCATGGTCACTATTTTTAAAAATCGAAAAACTGCAAATATTTCGCTGAAATGAAACTTTCGGTGGCTATATCTTGAAAACGGGGCCCTTTATCAAAAAATCTGTAAAGTAATTTTCGATTGCAAATTCAATTTTGCATAAAAAAATGAGGTCAAAAAAATTTTATGTATGAAATTTCGATTTTTTCCAAAAATCACCAGTTTTTCAAAAAATCATAACTCGGCGGCAGATTTTTTGACCATGTTTCTCTATAGCTCAAAAGTTGCGGATTTTTGTCCCCTAAAACATATCAAAAAATCTCGAAAATCAAAAAATACGTATTTTGGGAATTTGAGTTTTTGTAAAAAAAAAGTTAATAAAAAAATCGGGAAATTTTTTTTTCCGTGTACCTATTTTTTTCTAAATAGTCCTTAACAATACCTACAACTTTGCCGAAGACACCAAATTGATCAAAAAATTTCTTCAAAAGTTACAGATTTTCGAATATTTACGTACCATTTTTGTATGAACAGCTGCCAAATTTGTATGGAAATTTATATGGACAAACTAATGATGCAAAATGGCTTCTTTGGTCATAGGGAAGGCCCCCACAAAGTTTGAGCCAAATCAAAAAATACAAAAAATAAAAATGGTCGAAATCGGCCGGTTTTGTAGAGAATTGCTCATGGGACTTTTCTCCTTTATTTTGGAGAGTTGGTGAAAAAAAGAATTGAAAATTGCTGTTCAAGTAAAACCAATAATTATAAAAAATAAATGAAAAAAATAAAAAAAAACTCTTGAATTAATTTGTAAATACAACCTAAAATACAACATGAATGCGTGGAAGGCACCAACCACCTTAAGGTGGATTAAGTAACGTTTTTTATCTATGATCCTCAGAAAAAGTTCATAAAAGGTATGCTTCCTTATGACTTGCATTGAAGCGCAAATTAGTGTTGTTCGATGTAATTTATCAAAAAAAAAATCAAATTATTCGCTCTACAGCATTGCCTTGGCGTTCTCGATTGCGAGATTCCTACTCGAAACTAAGTGTCCGAAGGCTTGATTGTTGAGGCAATTGCAAACCTCTTTTTACACCTTAGCTTCCATCCACCCCGGGATTCGAACTGATGACCTTTGGTTTGTTAGTCCTGCCTACCAGCGACTCCACCGAGGCAGGACCCAGGGAGACGACTCCTACACCTGGACTGAGCTAACGACCTAACCTTTTTAGGTTAGGTTAGTCCGGGGCCAACATTTACTTCCCGTCCGACGGAAGGCGTGATCAGACAAATCTCGTCTCGAAAAATGCCACCGGGACCGTCTGGGATCGAACCCAGGCCGACTGGGTGAGAGGCAATCACGCTTACCCCTACACCACGGTCCCGGCTTGTAATTTATCATTTAATTTATCATAAAACATAAAATAATATAATCTGTGAATCACTGTTATTTCTTGCTCATACCCTGATTACTCTAGTAGATGGTTGAAAATCGTTGTACATTGTAAATATATGAAATCCTGTATCTTGAAAAGAGATTTCTGGTCAATTTGGTGTCTTCGGCAAAGTTTTAGGTTATGTTTGAGACTTTTTGGAAAAAATAGGTACACTAAATAAATCGTTTTTTTTTTTTTGGATTAGAAGAAATGATTTTTTGATATTGATATCGTTAGTCGAAAACTACAGGCGAATTTGGTGACACTGAGAAAAAAATCATTTTCATCGATTCAAATTCTTTGTTCAGCTCTGAAACTAACTACCCGATTTTCAATTTTCCAGTGACAACATTTTAGAAAATTTTCTCGGATTTTGAAAAATATTTTTTTAAGGGTGCATTTCTTTCAAGAAGTTTTTTTTAATTGTAAAATAACGTAAAAAATCGGTGCACATATTTTTCCGAAAAGTCCTAACCACATTTTTGTCGAAGACACCAAATCGATCAGAAAATCCCTTCTAAAGATACAGAATTTCATACATTTACATACACAGATGAAAATTCGATGGTAAAATCACCTTCGTCAAAAAGACACAAACTGTATGCACATTTTTTGTAAACCCAAAAAAAAGAGCACTTCTCTAAGAAATCGGCCGATTTCGACCATTTTTATTTTTTTGTATTTGACTCAAACTTTGTGGGGCCTTCCCTATGACCAAAGATGCTATTTTGCGTCATTTGTTCACCCATACATGTTTCCATACAATTTTGGCAGCTGTCCATACAAAAATGGTACGTAAATATTCAAACAGCTGTAACTTTTGAGTGAATTTTCTGATCAGTTTGGTGTCTTCGGAGGACTATTGAGAAAAAATAGGTACACGGAAAAAATGTAGATTTTTTAAATTAACTTTTTTCACAAAAACTAAATTTCATTAAATACGTATTTTTTTTATTTTCGAAATTTTTCATATGTTTAAGTAGACAAAAAACCCACAACTTTTGAGCCATAGAGTTATGTTTTTTCGATAAAAATAGTGATTTTTGGAAAAAATCGAAATTTCATGCAAAAACAAATCTAGAGTTTTTTTTTTGACAAGGTCCTATAAGCTATTGTCTTTCATATGTTAAGACCTATTAAAAAAAAAACTCTGGAAATTTGACTTAATTTTTTTTATGGTAAATTGAGTTTTCAATCGAAAAGTACTTTAAAGACTTTTTTATAAAGGGCTCACGTCATAGCCACCGAAAGTTTGACTTAAGCGAAATATTTGCAGTTTTTCGATTTTTAAAAATAGTGACCACTTCTGATTTTTTTTTGAAAAGTTCAGAAAATTTGCTATAAAATTGTCTAAGAGACATTGATGACTGGACCCCTGGTTGCTGAGAAAAGTGAGCAAGCAACTCTCCATTGTTGATGTATCCGAAAATGTTGATTTTATAGCGAAAAACTGCAAAAGTGATGAGAATTTGTCGAACGTGTTTGACTGATTAAAATGGGTATAATTCCCCTATTTGAAACCCCCTAAAAATAAAATAAAAAAAATCATTTGCAAAAGGCCAGAGAATTGCTCAAATACTTTGTCCTTCCTGAGCAAAATGCCCGATGATGCATTGCTCTCTGGAACACGCGCATTGCGATGGCCTCGGTGGGAATGCAAACAAATAATAAAATACTTTTTGGTAAAGGAAACATGATTAAAATCTTCGCCGGCCCGCTCTATCGGTGCCGCGATGAGCTGTTCCATCTGTTGTTGATGGCCGCAGTAATAGAATTCATATGTTGCGTTGGGCAGTGGTTTGTATTTGTGTGTGGGTGTGTTTGTGTTTTTGTTTACGACTTGGCGAGAAGACCTTGCCTTCGGTCGACGCATGTTTCCCGTTTCAATTTGTCGTTTCTTCGTTTTATGTCCCTCTCTCCGTGTGTTTAACGTTCCGAGAATGTGTGTTTGATAATAAATTATAAAATTCTATATTTATAATCACCTTTTTCCGTTTGCTTTCTCCCTGCTGTCCGTTTGAGAGGCCTTTCTCTGTTAGAATTTAAGACGAATTCTGTTCAAGTTGTTTGAAAATTTAAACTTCATAGTTATTGGAAAGAGAAACGCCATCGCAGCGTACTCACGCCATCAAAAGACAGCCCATTTTGATGATACTTTCAATTGGCATTGGAATCACGTGTGGCACGAGCAGCGTCTTTCCACAAATCCCGCTGCAAGCCTCTACCTCATCTCATTTACACATCACTCAGGGCGGGAAGGCACGTTCTCCGAGGATGGAACCACACTTGTTACATCTATGGATGTCGTGTGTTCAGCTGCAGTGTTGTCGTTTCCATAATGGAAGGAACGATTATCGGGGTTTAAACGGGTCGAGTTGTTTCTATCAAGGTTGGCAAACTTTTGAGCGACACTGTGGTTGTCAAATCCCGAGAAGAGGTTAATACAGAGAGAAGAACAGGACATTAATATCCGTGTTCTTGGTACTAAGATTTGGTATTCGTATGGTAATCCGTAATTGTCTGGTATAATACCAAATTTTACCAGCATTCCCCGTGGTTGTGTTTTGATGTCACATGTTGATTCTGGGTCAAGTTACGAACGTAACCATCTATTTATCCCCCAAAACAAGTCATACTCCCACAATTCCTAAATCGTCGATTCTGTCGCAGCTACCATGCAGCAAACAAAAAAAACGTACCGCACACCCGTAAGATTAATAAACCCTGAAGCTGTAAAAAATGTGTGCGAGCGCGTGAACTGACCCGCAAAGAAGCACCCTCAATTCATGAATGCTGATTACATTCAAGCTTCACGCTATTGGCGCCATAATGCTCACAATTGTGTGTGCGTGAATGAAGTAGTGCCTCGCGTGAGTGTGCGAAATCCATGCCGGCACCGTAAACGTGATATTTGCAGTCGTCCCAACAAATTAGACACTTTTTGTTTATAGCTACAAGCTTGAAGAGCCTCAATAAAAAAATCGTCTGCTAGCATTTTTCACATTGTTTGATTGTTTTGCGATCCGTGAACTTCAAACAAACGCGTAAAACACGACGGAAATCGGTACGTAAGCGAAGAGCGCCACAATTCAATGGAAGAAGATTGACATCGCTGTGAATATCTTTTGTGTTCAATGAATAACCTTTTAAAGCGCAAGCCATTTCCAAGAATTCAATGGTCTTTGATACAAATTTGGCTGTGGCTATGGGCATTCTTAAAAGTAGCTACACGCTCAAATTGTTAAATGACAATAATGTAGATTTACTGATAACAAATTCCGATAACAAGTTGTCATCGTATTGATCGAATGATTATGTTTTCTTGCATTTAAATGCAAACATGTAGATCACGCTACGATTGCTTCTTGACCTAAAACGAAAATATTTCAGCAAACTGTCGGCAGACCTTCCTACAAGCTTACCCAAAAGTCGAGCCTGCACCAAATAAGCGGGAGTTTCCCTTGCTTGCTGGGTGAACACAAATTTTCTTATTTAGTAGGTAGGCAGGTACTCCGCAATCATACGGCAGGCCCGAGTACTTGGTCGGTGCCATTAACCGAGAATCAGGCCCTCCTTGTCGAGGTGTAGCACAGCCTAAAGAGGTGGGTGCGCGCGAAACACAAAGGAAAGCTCTTTGCCACGGTCGTCGTTGTGCACTAATGATGGACTAGGAACCGAAACGGCTCCGGTCGCAGAAGCTCGGACCAGGGCCAGGAGGGCGCACACAAAGGGGCAGCAGGTTCTCCAACGCCAACCAAATGCCAGGGCTCCGCCAAACAAACGCCACAATAATTTAAAATCATGTTTGAAAATTGTATTAGTCACACAGACCGCGAAGCAGTTTGTCTGGAAAGGGGGTGGTTTCACATCAGAAAAAGGGGAGCTTTTGAATGGACCTTGCCTGCCTTTTCTTCGTCGAGACTAAACTGCTAATAACCGCGCCTGGTACTAGAAACCTGTCGTAGTCCATGTCGTCAGAAGTTGTGGGTAGTGGTAGAACCAGTGCTATGATGAATTGGAACTAAACTGGAACAGGAGCGAGGCCATGCAGCACGATTGCTTCAAGAATCGGCCCTGTTACAAGAATGAGGAGGAGGAGGGACATTATACAAACTCGTAGGCATGTGCACTTTTGCGATGGGAAAGGCTATATTACACGGGATTGCACATATGAATATGTCGACTAATCGTTTCCTGTATGCCTACATTTGGGATTGGAAATAACAGGAGAGTTACGTGCACCTTTGCGAAAATGACAAACAATCTGAAAATAATACGAACTGTTATATAAACTAAATATTGTTGGCTTGTGCTCCACTTCCTACAATTACGCGTCAAATATAGATGGTATCAGTATTTAGTTTACTTACTCCTCAAAAAGCTTCATTATCACATGCCTTTATCAATGACAAAAGCGAGAAAACCACTCACTGCTCAACATCAAACAAAATACCAGCTTTTTACATCAGAGCCAATCCAATGGAGCAGCAAACAAATCATTTGCTTCCTTTCACCATTCCACGGGAAGGTACGTCCAGCGTGCACCCAGGTTGGACATTGGGGGAGCAGACCCGGCCTCCCGCGGAAAAGTGCAAGGTAATAGAAAATAATAACCTGGCAGCAGTTGTAGTAAACATACAAACATAGCGCTTCCCCCGAACCATGGATTCATTGACCTCAACTCTTCTGTATGCAGCACACACACAACTGAATGTGATTGTTCGCCCCCCCCCCCCTGGAAGAAGCAGTGAATAGAATTGAACTCTGATATGAGGAGCTACCACCACATGTCCGACAAGAAGTATTCCGAAAAAAAAACTCGGCAAAACAAAATCATTACAATATTTACCTGAGCCACCAGCCACCCTAGAATGGATTGCACAATAATAAGGCCATCAAGCAAGATTACGGCGCTGCTTCCGTATGCATTTCGAGCAAAAATGTACAATCACATCGTAAACACATGAATGAGATAATGTTATCAGTTCGCGGTGAAAAGACTACGCGTTAGTCTGTCAGTAGAGCATTCAAACATCGCACTGTTATCAGTTATTTTTGAGTCCCTCAATATGACTGACGCTTCAATGCGATGTTGAATCCTCACTTATTCTTACGAAAAAATAATGTTTTTACATTGGAACGTTTAATTTATATTTCCGAGTGATAAAATTTTGTTTTTCGTGACTCATTTAGGTTCGATTAGAAATGTGCGTGGCCGAATGATTACGCTGTCCGCTTTGTAAGCGGATGATTCTGGGTTCGATTCCCATCTGCTCTAACCTTCCATCGGATGAGGAAGTAAAATGTCGCTCCCGGCCTTGGTTGTTAGGCCGTTAAGTCATTCCAGGTGTAGGAGTCGTCTCCATGCCATAAGGACAAACAACACACCAAACCAAGCCTACTCCGGTGGAATCGCTGGCGGCGGTTGGACTCGCAATCCAAAGGTCGTCAGTTCAAACACAGGGGTGGAAGGTTCCTTGGAGTAGAAAGAGGTTTTGGGTGCCCTCCCCATTCAAGCCTTCGGACTCCTAGGTTCGAGCAGAAACTTGCAATAGAGACCACAAAAGACCCGGGGGTCGTTAATGTGGATGGTTTGATTTTTTTGATAGAAATTGTATGAAACATCATGTGCTGCAAAAAAAAAAAACTCAGCTGGAAATTAATTTGGGCGTTTTAATTCAAACAAAACATTCCAAACCATCCTCAATTCCGGATTCAGGTCTTCTGTGCCACGTGTCAAAGGTAAAGCACCTCGGTGCGCGCCCACAAGTTAAATCAATACCTAAATAAACAAGAGAACCTCGTTGGCTTTTACTATCCAAACCCATTCCACCCCGTGCTGCTGGTTGGGCTGTATGGGAATGCTTTCACGCTAATGACCGGAAAGTTGGCCGTGGACGCGCGTTCACTGTCCACAAAACACAAAAAGAAAGAGGTTGTTTTTATGACATTCACCTTTCCCACGCATCGAGAACGGCTCCAGAATGCGACTCGATAGAAATGGTCCCTTTTTCCTAAGAACGTATAATTTGAAACCGGTTCATCAGATATGGGCGTGTCACGGGTCGCGACAAGACAAGTCAGTTGAGGAAATCGATTTTCTGTTTGCTGTGGCGAATTAAGGCGCAGGGTATCGATTGTTATTGTTTGGTGCCAATTTCTGATAGTAAACGTATAATGGAAAAGTCAAAATTGCCATGTGAATCCCAACAATCCTTTATCTCTGCCGACTCGGTCCTAACCAGGTCCCAGTACCGAAAAGGACCTAATAAAAATAATTTTATGAGAAAAAAAAATCCTTTACCTCTTACATTTTTTGCTTGCTGATAGGGTCCTGTTGTGAAACAACGGTATCTTGTGTGTTTTTATTGAATTATAACAGCGATTCTCAACCTTCTTCTAGGCTGGTACCCCCTACCGTGTAAATCAAGTAGGCCCGGTACCCCCGTTGAGAATCGCTGAATTATATGATAGCAAAGCATACCATGAACATTCACTGAATGCTAGTACAAGTGCTTCAATTTTTATTGAATAATTCTAGATTAGGGTGATAATACAAAAATCAATCAAAGGGATACCTCCTAATTCGATTCCTTAGGCAAAAACAAGTAACTGTGAAAATTTTGGGTTTAAGAGTCAATCCTGCAAGAATCTGATTGTAGATATAGTCAAACTTTGTTGTAAATAACTAATAAGACAGTAATTGAAGGGAATGAATAAAAAATAATATCGATAGTTCCCGTAGTATTGAAGATACTAAAATGTTTGTTACAGAAATCTGGGTGCAAAAGCTATGGTTGATGTGTACCGTTAAGTAAGATCCGGCTTCAAAAAAAGTACATAAATATCACTTAAGTGGCCATAACTCGAGATAGGGTTGCCAGATTCTCAATGTTTTGGACTCGTTGGAAAGGTCTTTTGATTACCTAACCAACGATGCATGGTGATATTTTAGTCGATTTACGATCACTTATATAACATCCGGATAAATACAAAAAAAAACATTTTTATACATAACTTTTGAACTACATATCGAAACTTTATAAAAATCAATAGCTACGTATCGGACCTTAAACCAAATCGAATGCAACTGGTTTGATCAAAATCGGTTCATCCAGTGCTGTGAAAACTCAGTGAGAATTTTGGTCACATACACACACAAACACACAGACATTTGTTCAGTTTTCGATTCTGAGTCGATAGCTATATATGAAGGTGGGTCTACGATCTTTCTGAGAAAAGTTCATTTTTATAGCAGGATTAGGCTGGTACAAATTACCCCTTCAAAATTGGCCCGAAAAATCAGGGGGCAAAAAAAATATTTTTGTAAAAATATTTTTTTCTAAATTTCAATTAAAATTCAAGTGCAACCAACTGAAATCAAATTAAAATACATTCTCCTGCGTTTAAAATCATTTTTAATCATGTTGCCACCTTTTGGTAAAATTTTGAAATTTTTGCTTTTCCCCATACATTTTTACAAAATTTTCCATACAAACTTCAACAACCAATACCCTTAACCCTTTACCGATCTGGCTCAAAATTTTTAGTTTCAAATTTTCACCTAACGAATCGAGCATTTCACTCTATTTTAGATTGAGTATACTCCTGTAAAGTTTTTTTTTTATTTGGAAAATGTCCACGAGAGGGAAGGAAGGGTCTAAGATTTCAAAAAAAAAAATAGATTCCACGTGGCTTGTTGATGGTCCCTATAGGAAATTCAATTTAATTGTCATGTATCTCTTATATAATTTCAAGCCGAATTAATTACCATTGTATTGCTAATATCTCATCAGGACCAATTGTAGGGAATCGAATTTCCTTAAAGTATCTCAATTGGACAAATTTTGACGAGACCAGCTCCACCTGCCAGCAAAATCTTGAAGCAATGTTTTCCCCTTACATTTTCGCAATTTTTCCAATACAAATATAAACGCTTTACAGCGGCCCCTAAACCTTAACCAATTTTGCTCAAAATCGATACCCCGAGCAGACGGAAATAACGTGGGAATAACATTTTTTGATATTTCAAAATACTAGGCCAATAACATTTTATGTTATTTATAACAAGTTTTGTTATTCGCCTTTATGATTATTTTGTTATTGGATTGTTATTGTAATAACAAATCTTTGTTATTCTTTTTTGTTATTTTAACAACTAATCCGATCATCCCAATAACAATTGGAGTTATTTTTCCATAACAAAAAATGTTATTCCAAAGTGCTTTTGGCTTTCAACCAATATTAGATCAATAACAAATTTTGTTATGATAACATAAACTGTTATTAAACTCTTATGCAAAAATGGACCATTCAGGAATATTCCATAACACTTTTTGTTATTTTAACAGTATCTGTGATTGCAATGGCACGAATTTTGTTATTACCGTATGCCCGGGACAGATATTTATTTATACCTAAAAAAATCGAGCCAGGGTTTATCACTTTACCGAAGTTTTGCATTGTTATTGTCACCCTAGTGAACACTTTACTGGAAAACACAAATCTATCTATCCGTCCTTGTAGGCAAATAGCCTTACAAAAACATGTATGGACTGTGGAAAATCGCCAAGATCTCAACTCTTACAAAAAAGTTGTTCAAAATGTGCGTGTCTTTCCTTTGAATCGGTAAAACTGGACAAAATAACATAAACCAATTCCCAATAAAAACAAATAACTAGCGAAAGTAATGATTATCGCGTTGTAGTACGTGCACCAGAATGAAATCGTTTTGACATCGTCGTCATCGACGTCGCCCACGGTTACATTAAATGTGAGAAATTATAGTTTATTCTTTGTGTACAGCGGTTCACGCGCCGCACCTCAACCGTTTGTTTCTTTGTGACGTTGTGTGTTGTTGCCCCAAGCGCAAAACAAACAGCGCCGCCTGTGGAGATGGAGTAACGGGTTGTCATTCTGGCAGAGTTCAAAATGTATGGGCCCAAGAGTCCAATTTTTGAGTGATTTAGGATTTCTTCGAATTCGGCGTTCCTAGAAAAAGACCAGTTACCCTACAACAAAACCCAGAAGTGAAGGAAGAAGCCAGTAGTAAATCTCAGCTACTGCTGCAAAGTGTCACATAATTAATTTTGTTTTTGCGGTGTTCTATTTCTGGTTTACGAGATTGAATGTTCCTACAGACTTTTTAGCGACAATTGCCAAAAGAGAAAAAAATGTCATCCGCAGGTGCGAACTATTTCACCATTGTTACAAATGTGTTACAACTATGGCATTTAGGCGTTGCCAAATTTTAGGTGACCTTGAAGCCTCAAGCGTGACTTGGGAGATAACTTTGTGATACATATTGTGTGACTTTTAAAGTGATTTGAGAGCATCTTCGTTTAAACCCGAAATTTAAAAATTATGTGTGCTTACAGTTGAGTCGTTATTTTCCAATTCCAAATTGTTGGGATTGCTAAGCGCTGTTTAAATAACCAAGGCTGCATGCTGTTAACAGTTGGCACAAGCTGCCGAAAGACACTAAACGAAATATGATTGCGCTTATCCAATAGTGGTGCTTCTAGCCAAAATGAGCAGATATTTATAGCTTCATGTTCGTTCTCGTTGATAGTCACACCATCTTCATCATCAGCTGACAAGCACGATGCATCTGACGGGGAAATGTCACCAGGCATTTTTGTTGGCTGTAGACATGCATTGTGTTGACATCTAGTGTGAAATGCAATTTATCAAGCATCACGAGGTTGATCTAATATCCCCCTCTTTTAATATGGTGTGCCAACATGTTTGTTGACTTTTTCAAGAATCTGACGCATCACAAGCCAGCAATATGATATTAAAATTATATCAGCCCAACCATGTGCAGCATCCTCTCCACTAATTATACAGACCATTGCACAATGTAATGTTTTGAAACTCTGGAAACGTTCAATTACACAGCTCGCTCCAACAAACGTCAATTTTAAATGATGGACGTAATCGTGGCACGTCGTTTTGTGTGGTGCCCGAGTAATTACGTATACCTTTGGCCCTCGAATGCCAAGGAGGCCATAATATTTATTTTTGGCATCCCACTTTTTACTTATGCATTCACGAACCACGTTTATTACAAACAAAACGACTGCGTCGGTGTGTGGACCACACTCCGACCCTGATTCCAGTAGAAATGCGCGCCATTCAATTGGTGATTGACGTTAAACTGTATAGGGGCAATCCTGTGTACATTTTAATCCGCATGCGGTTGCGGAATCATTCTACATCTAAGGAAGGGGACGTTAATTCGCTATTCCAAACACACTCACTCAATAGTGCTTTTCCGTTTTGGACTATTATGACTGCGTAATGGGCTGCATTTTGGAGCGCACTTCTTCTAGAGTAAAATGATTTGTTTTACTTTGACAGTCTATCATGCATTGATTGAAATGCTTGTGGAAACTTCCATGAAAAAGTACCTAGCAAATCGAAACCGTAACTTGGAACAAAGCAGATGATATTGCTAGCATAATTTATCAAAAGGTCCTACTTGCACCCATATGGGGCAAATAAAAATATATTCTAGATCATTGCATTATTCGTATGAGATTTCTCCTTTGTGTTATGTACGGTGCTCTGGACTACAGGTGGTACTTTTAACCAACTGGATAACCTGGTAACCAGCAAATTGGTTCAATATTTAATTCATTTATGAGCACTGTTCTATATTTGACTCATCGGAGGAAAACCGCAGAACCAATGGTTATAGCTTTCCTGCAGCTGCTGCGGCTGTAGGTAAATCGATTCTCCATGGCACCGAAACCGTCTCCAGTTGGGTCTCCCATTTGCGTCATTTACCTGCAGTTTAAAGCCTCGCTGAAATATGAGCCTATTAATCTGGTCTACGTGGGCCTGTACTAAATCTATACAGATATAGGTAGTACTAGGTATTAATCTTCTCATTGAAAAGTGCCGGCGACAAAATTGGGCGAAAAGTTCACCGCCCGGAGATCGCGAGTTGGCGCGAGCGAATGAACACCGCGAAAAAAGATTCGGGGGTGCATTGGGGTTAAATGATCATTTCGTCATTCGGTTTAATTAAAAAATAATTATTTTTTCGTAAATATCGCTACTTTGATGCGATGTAATTCATTTTTACAGTAAATTAGGCATTGTTACATCAAATTTGACCTTTCAAACGCACTAGAATGGCCAAATTTTAAAACATCAATGTTTGCCAATTTGACCGTTTTACCCCCAATTCCCCTTGTAGAACAAAAGAAAAGTTCATCCGCGGTCTGTCAGCAGCGCGCTGTTTTGTTTGCTGGATCAACATTTGGAAATGTCGAACGTTGAAGGAAATCGCTCAAAAAATGGAAATTAACCGATTTCAAATGTTATGGCCGCAAATGAAAGGTAAGGGTGGCTAATTTTTGCTTCCGATCTGTAAAACTAGTTCTGGCGAGGGTTCTGAGCACTGCGGCAATCGATTTTACCGGCGGGTTGCTTCCGGTTGCATTTGATTTGAGGAGAAGGTTTTTCAATCCACCAGGGGCTTATTCGGGGGCAACAGTTTCGGTAATCCGGAACTTCCGGTAAGTTTCATATTTGCAGTGTTTAGCATGAAAAACAAACTTAGACCAATCTTTCAAGTGTGCGCTTTTTTTGAGGAGGGGGCGCAAACCGAAGAAGAGCGCAACTCGGGGGAGCGTTATTTTGGGGTTTGAGCGCAATTCGAAGGAGCGTTATTGCAGGGTTTTGGTGTAAAATGGGATTTTCTTTTTTAATTTTATTTACAATTAAACGAAACATTTATATAAGGGGTCATCCACAAACTACTGATAATGGGCCATCTTCAAATCTGGGTATCCAAGAACTCCCGGATGTCATGGCCTAGATAGCTACCTGATCAACGGAGGTCTCGACGGAGGTCTATATGCACCCTTAACAAAAATCATGACTTTTTGAGTTCTAAATCCCACTTTTCATACGATTTTTTGAGTTCTGGTACTACAACCATAAAAATGGTTACGATTTTTCATACGATTTTTTGAGTTCAGGTACTACAACCACAGACAAACAGACGAGACTCTCCATACAATTTTTTTTCAAAATCCATCGTCCTTCATAAATCCATCAAATCACGGTGACGCCAGCGCTGTCTGGTGAGCAACAGCCGAAACACAGCCTAAACATACCCTATACTTAGAACCGTACTGTCATGTACCTGTCAGTGTATGTGTGAGACAATCAAGCCACGTGCTAGCAAATGCCACCATCGAAATGATGTTTTTGATCAATTAGCAGCATCTGGGATGAAAAATCTTGACCAAATTGTTGCATAACTAATTTGCCCTTATCATGCGCACGATATTGCTAGGGTGGCCACAAAATATTGGTTCGCATCTCAATCCGCAACTGCCAAGGTTACGGTGCACCAGGAGGAGGCCTCCATACAAGATTTTACCACTGCAACCTTCTTGGAGATTAAGTTCTCGCGGTCGGAAGAATCGGACAACATCGGCAGCCACCAGAACAATGTCGCGGCTTTCCACGATCATTTGCTCATCCCGGAAGAGGTATGAGAGAAGAATATTGGCAATAAACGGAAAGTGCCCAAGCACGGCTTTGCTGTGACACCCGCGGGAACTCCGCAACAATGCTCCAAACACGCAATTCCCGACTTTGTCCTCGGTGGACCGACACCAGTTGAGCAGACCACATCGATATGGTGGTCACATTTGTTTCTAATAAGATGTTTTGCAGTACCGGCTTATTATTAGGGCAAATGTACGTCCTTGCTATTCATCCGCTCATCTGGCCTTGGCCGATAATGTCCCAATCTTTCCCGCAATTCTGTTAGCCTGTATCCTAGTTCTCCGAAGCACTCCAGAATCCCATAAAAAAAATGTTTTCATTTGCTACCTCGCACGTGCTCAACGCTCAACTTTGCCAAAATAAAAACATATCACGCATACTGAGAAAGGCGGACGAGCTGTCACGACCGCAGCGCCATCAGCGCCGGGTGAGTGGATGCCGAAGCTAAATTGCATTTGAAATAACCGTTTTATGCTCAATTTTTGGAGGACGATGGTTCGGCACTTGAGTGTCACGTCTGTTTGTCTGTGCTACAACCATAAAAATGGTTACACTCAACCCCCGGTGGTTGGTCACTTTTTCGTTTGACACTTTTTTAGTTTGTACCCCGTTGGTTGGTCAAAGTCAAACTAAAAAGTGACGAACTGTCACTTTTTACACGGCGCTCACGCACACTATCGAAACAAACGTTTAGTAGTGTGTGTGAACTCCGTGTAAGAAGGGTGTCAAACTAAAAAGTGACCCCGTTCGTTTGACAACAGTTGGTGTCAAACCAACGGGGTTTGAGTGTATATGGGTTGAACTGAAAAATTCGTATGAAAAGTGGGATTTGGAACTCAAAAAGTCATGATTTTTGTTAAGGGTACATATAGACCTCTGTCGAGACCTCCGTTGATCAGGTAGCTATCTAGGCCATGACATCCGGGAGTTCTTGGATACCCAGATTTGAAGATGGCCCATTATCAGTGGTTTGTGGATGACCCCTTATATAAATGTTTCGTTTAATTGTAAATAAAATTAAAAAAGAAAATCCCATTTTACACCAAAACCCTGCAATAACGCTCCTTCGAATTGCGCTCAAACCCCGAAATAACGCTCCCCCGAGTTGCGCTCTTCTTCGGTTTGCGCCCCCTCCTCAAAAAAAGCGCACACTTGAAAGATTGGTCTAAGTTTGTTTTTCATGCTAAACACTGCAAATATGAAACTTACCGGAAGTTCCGGATTACCGAAACTGTTGCCCCCGAATAAGCCCCTGGTGGATTGAAAAACCTTCTCCTCAAATCAAATGCAACCGGAAGCAACCCGCCGGTAAAATCGATTGCCGCAGTGCCCAGAACCCTCGCCAGAACTAGTTTTACAGATCGGAAGCAAAAATTAGCCACCCTTACCTTTCATTTGCGGCCATAACATTTGAAATCGGTTAATTTCCATTTTTTGAGCGATTTCCTTCAACGTTCGACATTTCCAAATGTTGATCCAGCAAACAAAACAGCGCGCTGCTGACAGACCGCGGATGAACTTTTCTTTTGTTCTACAAGGGGAATTGGGGGTAAAACGGTCAAATTGGCAAACATTGATGTTTTAAAATTTGGCCATTCTAGTGCGTTTGAAAGGTCAAATTTGATGTAACAATGCCTAATTTACTGTAAAAATGAATTACATCGCATCAAAGTAGCGATATTTACGAAAAAATAATTATTTTTTAATTAAACCGAATGACGAAATGACCATTTAACCCCAATGCACCCCCGAATCTTTTTTCGCGGTGTTCATTCGCTCGCGCCAACTCGCGATCTCCGGGCGGTGAACTTTTCGCCCAATTTTGTCGCCGGCACTTTTCAATGAGAAGATTAATATATTCCTTCTAGAACATCGTCCATGGAAACAACAAAGGATTTTACATATAGCTTGACTTTTTCTGGCAACTGCATCAAAGTGGGAAAACTTTCGTGCTTGGTAGGTATTTGGAATGATGCATGCATGGTGCAATATTTGAACAGTGCTGTTACTTTATTTTCTGTGATGGCAGCGTGCAGTAAAAAAAATACTGTTAGCATCGTTGAAATACTTCAAGAATATTAAGGTTTTAAAATTTACTCCTCTGCATTGAACTAAAACTTACTTTTATGTTTTTTCCCGATGGCAAAATTACCCTTTTAGAAGATTTCCTCAAAATTAAAGTGCAGTTACCTTAAAATAAATCTGCAACACTTATTTGTCATTTCCTTAAAACAATCCTCCATTGTGAATGACTACATCGAGCGGCCAACAACAACGATCGTGCATTGCCACTTTCGCCATCACTGCTGTGTATCCGATTCGTGCATTGATTGTAATTTTCAGCTGCAAAAAAAAAACAAGAGGCAACTTTTCGCTTTCATTTGTGCAATTTGGTTATCTCATTCAGCAGCAAGCACACGGTGAGCTACACGATTTTCTACGGTTTACCGACGACTGCCGCGGCACTGAGAGGTCTGCAGAGCGTAACTGAAAGATGACTCATGTGAACTTATTGTTTCCAGCACCAAAAAGATGATTCACTGCCGCGGTTGCGAAGGTGGCATTCCACGCCGAGATCATCTTCCTTCCTCGATGCAAAACAACGCCAAATGCTAAAAATGTAGTTGTATACGGTGCCGGTGACTTGTACGGCAGACCTTGGATGGCAGCGAGCTGATCCAACCTTAAACAGCTGCATTGGACTTGTTTCCTGGGCACACTCAGTAGTTGAAGAAAAAATTGAAAGTGGTTGAATCTTTTCTTGCATTTATTTCATAGTATTTATAAATATTGTTTTACTAGTCATATTGGGCCCGGCATTGAGCTCATTCTAACTTTTCGGAACTTTTTTTATTTTATTTTTTATTTTATTTTTTTATTTTTATTTATTTTTTAACATTGTGTTAGTTTAGTTTGTTAGCTTAAGTTTGATTGTATATATCCTCTATGTCATTTGGATTGTAAAATCTGTTGATAATAAAAAAGTAAGAGGTTTTGTGCCTATTTGAGAAGGACCCATCGGTAGGCGTTCCACTCAAACGGGCTTTTCCCTCATATAAAACATATAAAACTTGACTACGCTTAATTATATGAATATTTTCCCTTAATACTCTTTAAAAAAAAGTGAAGTATCAACAAATCCCACCTTTCAAATCCCCAATTCTTGTCCCTGTTGCGGTGAACATGGGAACGGCCGGCAATGGACGGCTGTTATGGTGTTGAGAATCTAGTTCAGGTGGAGTTGGTTCTGTTTCTGGTAATTTCTAGGCAACTCATCGTATAAACATGACTAAAATCCAGTATGCGATCCGCTTAAATCACTGTCTCCAAGCGAAACGAAGCGATTCAATTTCCCAAAATCAATATTTTTTGTTTTAGATTTTTTATATATTTTAGGGGACAAAAAATCGCATTTGTTGAGCAATAGAAAAGTATGAACACAATTTTTTTCCGCCGAGTTATTCTTTTTAAAAAAATCGTTTTTTGAAAAATAAAAATTTTACTCGAGAAAATTTCAATATTGAATATTAGACCTTTTTAAAATGTTAGTCTTGATTCCAAAATTAAAAAATAAAATCTGTAAGGTCAGCAAATTTCACAAATGTTTTATTTTTAACAGGGGGGGGGGGGGGGGATCCACTTGGTTCTTTTCGAGAAAATTGATTCTTTTGAAGGTAAATATTTAAAATCAGGGTTGCTCAAAGTTTTTGAATAGCGGGTCAAATTTGAAGCTTTGAAACAATCTTTAAAACTGAAAAAGCAACTACCGGTTGAAGTTTTTTTTTAAATTTTAGGTATTTTTAGAACGTTTTCGTCATTTTTGAATTTTGTAAAATTGAGAAAATCTTGGTTTGTTTCAACGCATTTTTTTGTTGTTGTTTATATTCAACAAAAAAATTGTTGATTCAAACCTCGTGCAGGTTTATTCTACAAAACGTTTTTCTGCGTGATTGTATTTCTTTACGTTAGATATCTTTACAGTTTCCTGCTTTAATCAAATTTAATCGAATTCGGAAGGTCTATAACTGACTTCCAAAAATTTACAAATTTACTTTTTTTAATCACATTTAGACGTGTTACTATTTTAATATTATACATTTTTCAACACAATATTTGTTTAATATAATCGAGATCAAAGAATGGAAAAACCTTAACCTTAGTTTAATATTAACAAAAACTAAAAAGGTTCCCAAAAAAAAGCATAAACATAACCTTTACTTTTAGGAATTATAGAATCACTTCCAGATGCGTCAAAGGGCCATTTTATATGATCATTCAAAATGGGTCCGTGGGCCACAAAAAAATCACCTCGCGGGCCACATTTGGCCCGCGGGCCATGCTTTGGTCCCCCCTGTTTTAAATACTATAAATGATGGAGTCTATCTATCGATAAACAAACGCACCAAGTTATTTGGCTACTCCATTTAAAAGCTTTAGTTAATAATTGAACAGCACTGTGCACAACTCCCATACAAACTCAAATAAATAAAAATTAATGGTTTTAACCGAGCTTTGAAAATGCAAAAAATGCGGATCCAGGGGAACAGTGGACACCTTCGCGTCCGCAAGTCCGCTCGACTCGACGACTTCTCCGATGTACTTCCGTTGGCTCAGGAAGTAATCACCTTGTGCGTTCTTCTCGATTTCCATGCCGAGGTAGAACCGGATGTCCCCCAGCACGCTCATCTCGAAGTTTTGCTGCAGCGCTCAGGCCTCGATCATCTTCGGATCTTCGCTCGCAACAATCAAGTCATCCACGTACACAAGAACATAGCACCAACGTCCAGCTCGTCGCTTGCGGTACAGGCACGTGTCCGCCACACACCGCTCGAATCCTTGCCGCTTCAAGGCATCGTGAATAGCGTGGCTCAAGGATATATGAAAAAGACAAAAGTGTTCAATTCCAAACGCCTCGACCGGATTTTTGTAGCAATATGGCCCCAGAACATAGCCTGAAACTTTGAGCGCATTTGGTTAAGGTTTAGTACTTCCACCATTGACCTGAAGTTAGTATGGAACTTTTAAAGATTTACTATGGGAAATTTTCACTTTTAACCTCTTCTTAGATAAAGTTTCCCAAAACCCAATCAAATTTTCTTATTCTCAAGTTTCTTATAGGTTTTGATCCGGGGAACAACTTTGTAGAACATCGCAAAGCGCTAGGAATTGATCCTGAAAAGATACAGGATATTTTTTGGAGCTAGGTATTTTTTTTAACGTGCTCTAAAAATTTGCCTGTATCTTTCCGGGATTAATTCCTAGCGCTTTGTGATGTTCTACAAAGTTGTTCCCCGGATCGAAACCTATAAGAAACCACTACTTTGAGAAAAAATCATAGGGCATAGGAAAATATACTCGAAGAAGAGTTAAAAAGTTGAAAATAAATAAATTAAATTTATTGAAATTTCTTTATAACTTCAGGACAATGGTGGAAGTTCTAAACCTTAACCAAATGCGCTCAAAATTTCAGGCTATGTTTTGGGGCCATATTGCTACAAAATTCCGGTTGAGGCGTTCGAAATTGAACACTTTTGTCTTTTTCATATATCCGTGAGCCACGCTAATCGTGAAGCTTCTGATTCCAGGACCGCGCCGCCTGCTTCAGTCCGTACAGGCTCTTCTTCAGCTTGCACACCTTGCCTTTGGCGCCTTCGAATCCGCGTGGCTGACGCATGTAAATCTCCTCCTCAAGATCGCCGTACAGGAAGGCGGTCTTGATGTCGTACTGCTTCACGGTCATGCGTTTCTTCGCAGCAACAGCCATCAGCGCGCGAAAGGTCGTTTGTCGCACCACCGGCGCGAACACTTCGTCGTAGTCGGTCCCGTATTGTTGGCTGAATCCTTGCGCAACCAACCGTGCCTTGAACCGCAACACGCGACCATCCGCGTCCCGCTTGATTTTGTAGACCCATTTCGAGCCAACAGCTTTCCGACCCGGGGGCAGGTCGACGAGAGTCCACGTCTCGTTGGCCTTGATCGACTCAAGCTCGTCGACCATCGCTTGCTTCCAGCGCTCCGCGTCCGGCGACGCCATCGCCTCCGCGTAGGTCCGCGGCTCCGCAAGTGGATCGTCTCGGTGGCCAGCTGCTAGCCCTCCAAACTCGACATCGTCGGCATCATCGTATTCGCTGGAGTCGCTCGAATCGTCCTCGAGTGCCTGAGAAATGGTGGACACGGGTAGACCTTTGCCAGAAACGATAAAGTCTTTGTACTTGCCTGGAAGGATGTGCTCCCGACCGCTGCGCCCCAACACCCCTGACCCGGGTGGTTTGGAAATGTTTTGCGGAGGGAGCACGTTGGTCATGGTGGAACTACTGCCAGCTACTTGGTCATCGACCACAGCATCGGTCCTAGGCCCAGGGACCACAGCTTCCACCACAGGCTCTTCGTGGCCGTCGTCTTCGAGGACATCATCAACATCGAGAGGCTGCTCCTCCTCAACGGCATCCGGTTCCGGCGGAACCAGTCCAGGCTGCTGCGCGGCATCAACCTTCGGAGTTGTACCGAAGTCAAGGGGAATTACCTCCGGTTTCTTCTTCGTGACAGCCGCTTTCTCGCCCAAGCCTTCGTTGATGAAAGTCACTTCGCGACTCTTCAGGAAAGTCTTGCTCGCGAGGTCGTACAGGCGGTACCCCTTCGTGTCCTCTTCAAAACCAATCAGCACACACTCACGAGACTTCGAATCCCACTTCTTGCGCTTGACTTTCGGCACTTGCACCATCGCCTTCGTTCCGAACACGCGAACGTGAGAGAGATCCGGTTTCTTTCCGCTCCACATCTCCTCCGGTGTGAGACTGTGACCGCTGGTTGGCGATCGGTTCATGAGGTAAACTGCAGCATTCACCGCCTCTGCCCAGAACGGTTTTGGTAGCTTGGCCTCGAACAACATGCAGCGCCCTCTCTCGACCGCTGTCCGGTTGAAGCGTTCGGCCATCCCGTTCTGCTCTGGAGTGTAGTCGTTGGTGGTCTGGTGTCGGATGCCCATCCGCTTCAAGTACTCCCGGAATCCCTTGTTGACGTACTCTTTGCCGTTGTCCGTACGCAACGTCTTCAACTTCCGGCCTGTCTGGCGCTCCGCCAGGACATGGAATTCTTTGAAGCAAGCCAGTACTTCGTCCTCCGACTTGGTCTTGAGAAAGTACACAAACGCTCGCCGGGACTTGTCGTCGATAAACGAAACGTAATACCGACAACCGCCGAGGGACGGCAGCTCCATTGGGCCAGCGATATCGGAATGAATTACCTCAAGCAACTCCTCGGCTCGGGAACCACTCTTGCTGAACGGCAGTCGAGCTTGTTTCCCCATCGGGCAAATCTGGCAATCGTCCATGCCGTCTCCGTTGATCTGCACACCGCTGGCTACACCGTTGGCCAGTTTCTTGATGCTGCTCACGTTCAGGTGACCCAGGCGCTTGTGCCAAGTCTCGAGGGTCTCCACGCGCGAACACGCCAGCGCCTTGTTCTTACGCTGGTCCACCTTGAACAGGTCATCTTCGATCACACCGGTCGCAACGACGCCGCCATCAGCGTTCCGGATAATGCAGCCGTCCGCGTTGAACAGCACCGTGTTGCCCTTCCGTACGAAATTTGTCGAAAGGTCCGGGACAAAATGCACATCGCTTACCGGAACAGGTTCCTCACCATTAAAATACGACGGGAAGAGCGTGGCCGTTCCGCATGCCTGGATCTCCATCGACTCCTTGTTGGCAGCTACAACCGTTCCGCTCCTGTCCCGCACGTCCTCCAGCAGCTCCAGGTTCCGCGTCATGTGCTGTGTCGCACCTGAGTCCAGGTACCAGTCGTCCGTCCCGGCCGACTTGAATGTAGACAGCACCGTGCACAACGCTTGCTTCCCACGCACGGCATCCTTCTCGGGGCAGTGCTTCGCAATGTGGCCAATTATGTTGAACTTCCGGCACCGTGGACCGCGTTCCTCCGGCTGACTTTTTCGCGAACCGTGGTTGCCACGAGAGCCGCTCGCTGTTTGGTCGTCGCCATGGAAACCGCCCGCTGTTTGGGTGTTGCGTCGGTAACCACCTGGCTTGTTGACTCGCCGCTTAGCAACGAAAGTTTTTTCACCTGGCAACAGCTCGTCCTCCTCCTGCAGCAGAATCGTCTTCACGGAGTCCCCCGTGATCGCCATTCCGGAATTCTTGAGCGCCATCACCATGGGCTTGAACCGGTCCGGCAGCCCCGCCAACAGCAACGCACCAACGAACCTGTCTGGAATCGGGAAACCAATGCTTTTCAACTGGTGGCACGCCGAGATGATCTGGTTCGCGTAGATTTCCATCGTTCCGCAGCTGTCCAGATCGGTCCTGATGAGCTTGTGCAGCTATCCGACCTCCCGCGTGAGTCCGCTCTCCTCGAACGCGTCGACCAGGTTCTTCCAGGCTTCTTGCGCCGTCTTCGCTTCTCGAACGTGGTAATAGTTTACCGGTTCCAGGAACTGGATGATCTTCCCTCGCGCAAGCTTGCTCTTGGCCGGGTCGACCGCTTCCACCGTTCCATCCGCCTTCACCTTCGGTTCGACGGCATCCCACAGGTCTTCAACTTCGAGGTGGGTTTGGACCGCAAACTTCCAATCGGCCCAGTTCTCCCGACCGACAAGTCGCTCGATCCCGTGAATCCGATCGGACATCTTCGCTAGTCTTTGCGCACGTCTGGGCTCATAACCTCTTGTTAGAGTAATGAGAAACGCAGTGGATTATAAATACGTCCAATCGGTAGAAGTTTATTTTAACTAATAAAGTAACCAAGCTGCCGGCACACAGTGCCTACTTGATTGCGCGCAGTCTTCAACTCAACATATGCTTCTGTTAAAAAAAATTAACTGACCGATTCTTAGCGAAGCTACACCAAAATGTCACTTTTTTCAATTTTCAATGTGATTTTTTTATGAAAAATTTCATTTTAATTATGATCTAATAATTGCAATGTGCTTTAAATGCGTTTTCTTATCTGAAATGCCAAAAATATTGACCAAATAAGGTCTGCAAGTCATTGAATGGGAGAGGAGTTTTTTCATAAATCTGCTCCTTTCGTTGTCCCGTCACGAAAAGAAATGGCTGGCAAAAACTCAAATCTCAACCAAATCTTTCAGTTCAAGGAGCAAAAGATTTGTTTTTCAATTTGTGATAATGTGTAGAAGAGCAAAAGTTCAAAAAAATCAATCTGGCAAAACTGTGTCGAATTTTTGGTGTGCCTTTTAAAATTCCAGTTTTACGATGTTGTCCCGTCACGCTACATTTTCATTTCAGAAGAAGCACAGGTATAATATTGTTCATTATGCATGTCATTTCTATGTTAGAAAATCAATTATCTTTTCAAATATGTAATAACATTGGGGGGTTTCTTCTTTAATTGTGCCACTACAGCCAAAACGCTGAAAAAAACTTGGGAATTTTTGAAAAGGAGCCGAAGAATCGGTCAATTTGAGAAATCTATTAGAATTGCAACCGAGTGCAGCTCATGTGTACTAATCGTCTGTTTGGCGCCCCAACAAAAAATCGTGTCGCTAGGCCTCATTCTAAAAATTACTTTTGTTTGATGGTATAAGGTGTTGCAAAACGGTGCAAACTGACGTTTCTTCATCACTTGTAATAATGCACCATTAGTTTACCAATTGTATTTAATCCCGAGCAGACGGAAATAACTTGGGAAGGTCAGTTTTTGATATTGTGAGAAGATCGAAATATGTTATTGGGATGATCGGATTAGTTGTTAAAATAACAAAAATCAATAACAAAGATTTGTTCGAAGAATAACTTAAACTGTTATTATGTTGTTATTGCAATAACAAACCAATAACACAGAAGGAATCATGAAGGAATAACAAGATTTGTTATTTTGTGCGGAGAGGTGGAGCAGCATAATAACAAAAAATGTTATTGAACTGGTATGTCTCCATAACAAAAAAAGTTATTGTTTTGGTTTATTTGTAATTTGCAAATAAACCTGCAGTTGCCATAACTCCTCTGTACTAGTCAGGGCTGCAGAGTTGGGTACCTCCAAGCGACTTTGAATCCATACTTGAAGACAACTCCGACTCTGGATGCAGGATATGACGTCAACGACGACTTCAGCTCTCCAAAAATACCCGACTTCAGAGACTCCGACTCCAAGTAAAAGTTGCTGAAAATTTGCTGAATCCGATGCAGTCTCCGAGATCTCACTCCAGCTCGAACTTCAACGTCAGCTCCGACTTCCTGGCTCTGTGAAAATAATAACAGTTTTTGTTATTCACACTTCAAAAA
Organism: Culex pipiens pallens; assembly: GCF_016801865.2. Taxonomy (NCBI): domain Eukaryota; kingdom Metazoa; phylum Arthropoda; class Insecta; order Diptera; family Culicidae; genus Culex; species Culex pipiens. The sequence continues at coordinate 88,671,428 of NC_068937.1, read as the reverse complement.
TTCTCAATAAATAAATCAATTCCGTTAGGGAATATAACAAAATTAAAAAAAAAATTAACTCTCAAAAGTTAATTTTATCGGATTAATTTTAGCTTGAATCCCCATTTCATGGTGAAATAAATGACCCCGATGAAATTGGTCAAAATTATTTCATAGTTCTAGCCAATTTTAGTAAAATCCCTTAGGGGGTATATCAAATAATTAAAAAAAATCAACTTTCGAAATTACAACTTTTTAGAATAATTTTAGCTTAAGGACCCCATTTCATGGCCAAAATAATGACCCCGACGAAATTGGTCAAAATTATCCCATAGTTCTAGCCAATTTTAGCAAAGTCCCTTAGGGGGTATATCAAATAATTAAAAAAATCAACTTTCAAAATTTCAACTTTTCAGAATAATTTTAGCTTAAGGGCAACATTTCATGGCCAAAATAATGACCCCGACGAAATTAGTCATAATTTTCCCATAGTTCTAACCATTTTAAACAAAGTCCTTTAGGGGGTATATCAAATAATTAGAAAAATCAACTTTTAAAATTTCAACTTTTTAGAATAATTTTAGCTTAAGGACCCCATTTCATGGCCAAAATAATGACCCAGACGAAATTGGTCAAAATTATTTCATAGTTCTAGCCAATTTTAATAAAATCCCTTAGGGGGTGTATCAAATAATTAAAAATATCAACTTTCAAAATTTCAACTTTTTAGAATAATTTTAGCTTAAGGACCCCATTTCATGACCAAAATAATGACCCCGACGAAATTGGTCAAAATTATCCCATAGTTGTAGCCAATTTTAGCAAAGTCCCTTTGGGGGTATATCAAATAATAAAAAAAATCAACTCTCAAAATTTCAACTTTTAAGAATAATTTTAGCTTAAGGACCCCATTTCATGGCCAAAATAATGACCCTGACGAAATTGGTCAAAATTATCCCATAGTTCTAACCATTTTAAACAAAGTCCTTTAGGGGGTATATCAAATAATTAGAAAAATCAACTTTTAAAATTTCAACTTTTTAGAATAATTTTAGCTTAAGGACCCCATTTCATGGCCAAAATAATGACCCAGACGAAATTGGTCAAAATTATCCCAAAGTTCTAACCATTTTAAACAAAGTCCTTTAGGGGGTATATCAAATAATTAAAAAAATCAACTTTCAAAATTTCAACTTTTTAGAATAATTTTAGCTTAAGGACCCCATTTCATGGCCAAAATAATGACCCCGACGAAATTGGTCATAATTATCCCATAGTTCTAGCCAATTTTAGCAAAGTCCCTTTGGGGGTATATCAAATAATTAAAAAAATCAACTTTCAAAATTTCAACTTTTTAGAATAATTTTAGCTTAAGGACCCCATTTCATGGCCAAAATAATGACCCCGACGAAATTGGTCATAATTATCCCATAGTTCTAGCCAATTTTAGCAAAGTCCCTTAGGGAGTATATCAAATAATTAAAAAAATCAGCTTCCAAAATTTCAACTTTTTAAAATAATTTTAGCTTAAGGACCCCATTTCATGGCCAAGATAATGGACCCCGACGAAATTAGACAAAATTATCCCAAAGATCTAAACATATCTAACAAAAGAAAAAATAATAACAGATTGTGTTATGGACACTTAGAAACTTTTCCATTTGTGCGATTTATGGTAATTTTATTCCTAAGTCAGTATACCGAACGAATAACAAATTTTGTTATTAGGAGATTTTTTGAAATGTATAACATTTCCTCTTATTAGCGTGTTATTGAACATTTTCAATATAATATCACTTCAATACCAAATTTTGTTATTTTATCAGAAACTGTTATTATTTGTTCTTCTTTATGTTAAACTTTAGGATAAAATAATAACACTTTTTGTTATTTTAACAGGATTTGTTATTGAAATATTATTGATTTTGTTATTACCGTCTGCCCGGGATGAGAGATGCATTTTAAATTGTGGATATAAAACAAAGTTCGTTTGCAGACTTTAAATGACAAACTCCAGTATACGATTACGATTACTAAATGCTCGGAAACCCACCCACCCATCGTTGGCTCTAATTTAAAAGTCAGCAATCCAGCAGAAAAACACCTTAATGAACAGAACACGTCTCGTCCCGTCTCCGTATCGGTGCCCTTGACAAAGTGTTTGGCTCCAATTGTTGTCCACAGCAGCCACAGTCATCTCTGTGTGTGTGCGTGGGAATCTGTTTACATTCTATTCTAATATTAGACCCATCACTCACTGTCAAAGGCAAGGCAGTCAGTGTGCAGAGTATACGACGTCGTTGCTCCCGTTTCGTTCTTAAGGTGTGCCTCTCTGTAGTGAAGTGGGTAATTTGAAGGCAAAGTGAAGTTCAAGGAACAGGTCGTCGTTTGTGAGCACGCACGCCCGCCCGCTATGCAACACATGTTCGGATGGTTCTGTTCACGTGTGAACTGACCGCGCATTTATTACGCTGCTTTAACAATTACATTGCATTTGTTATCCTGAGCTGAGATATGGAATAACTTTCAACATCTCGATATGTAAGGGCTCAAATTAGCTGTGCAAAAAATGGTTCGAATGCTCAACCTGATACAAACCTTTGGTTTTGGTCCAATGTGAACCCGCTGCTGAACTTAACTGGCATCCCAAACGATGCGACCGGGGCTCATCAATTATTCAACGAAGTTTTCGTATTTTACGCAATCGGGCCGGCGAAAAAAAAGCCAAACAAACACCCGTTCACACGTGTGCTGCTGCCGGCTCGCCGCACAAATTTGTGTGTGTATGAATTTATAAAGGGGCTCGACACGCGCACGTCACGGTTCGGTGAGGATATGTTCAGAAAATGAAACCCCATCGACAGTCGGTTTGTCAGTCCGTCAGTCGGCGCGCATATTCACTTTAAATGTCACGGTCAAGAAAAGTAAAAGCCAATCGTAAAGGTGCATGAACGCAACTGTGCTCGTAATAACTTTTGAAATTGAAGCGACTAGATTAGAACTACGTGGATTTTCTAGATCTTGGTATTGCCATCGATGGTAACGTATCTAAAGGTTGAATCGATATTGGCTAAGAAAGAAGCTAAAAATGAACGAGACGTGTCTAAACATATCCTGCTTTTATTAGTAAACGAACAGGATAGCAAAGGAGTAGAAAAGCAACAGACGCAGAGCATTGCCCTGCATAAATTATATCTGAGAAAAGTGAACCAGACATTATTGCAGACACGTTTTGTGAAACTTTAACAAAAAGAAACCTGTGTTCTGAGATAAGTCCCCAAGTTCACTCAAGAAAAATCACGTTTTAATTCAAAGTACGTCGCTCTTGATGAAATAAGATTGAAGATTTTCAAGAAAACGAAATTCATGATTATCATACAATGCAACAAGTAGTTCCTATAGAGCCATTGAATTGCTGATTCTGGCGGAAAGGGAATATCTGACAACCGGTGATTCGTTTTTCCTCCCCCAGCGCATGAAATTTCCGCATTCCCGGGACGGGAGCAGAAAAGGAGCTGAAAGCAGCGCGATATAATGAGCTTGTGATTATGCAAATTGTTTCAAATGCTTGCGGAAAATGAAATGGTCAGAGTTTTTTTTTTGTTTTCGTTGCCCCGTTTCCGTTTGCTTTACCTAACACAAATAGAAAAGCATGGATTGGTGCGAAGGCGGCCGGCGGAGGTCCGAGCTGAGAGCATGACCTGGAAAAGAACAATGATTACCGGAGGTGGTGACCAGAGCGGCTACGGCAAAGTTTGACAAGAACGGTGCCAACATGATTCAATTTCATCGGGGTTTTTTCAGGATGAATTATTCGAGCGAGCCATGTATTACGCTTGAGTTAGAGTTGTACTTTTCACTCCAAATGGATCAAAAGATTCAAGTAGAATATCCTGATTCAAAGATGATATTAAGAGTATACATTTGGTCATATTTTGGGTTTTTATGATAATTTGATATGATATGGAATATATATGGAACTTTTGACCATTAATTCCAAGTTGACCTGTTAAAAAAATTGTTTGTTCTCTAGAACTATAAAAGTGCCCCGAACATCACTTTTCTCTATAACTTAACCCTGAATTGCTACGATAAAAAACTGATTTTTGAAGGTTTGCTATCTATAAATTTGGTCGTAGAAGGCGTAGATAAAATTATGGTGTCTTCGACAAAGTTGCTTGGATTGGCAAGCCTAGAGTAGAGATGGGCAAAATTGAGCAAATCGTTCATCGTTCAAAATGAGCGACCGCTCAGGAAAAATGAGCGGCGGTTAATTTTGTGAACCGGTTCTTTTCAAAGAACCATGAAATTAAAGAGCGAGTGGAAGAACGAACCGAACGAGAGCGAATGAGCGAGAACGATTGAACGGAAATATCGAACGGAGCGCCCGTTTTGCGTCGCTCGTGCCGTCGTCGAACTGCGTCGTTTTCGCTCACTCTTTCGTTCATTCGCTCTCACTCATTTTTTTTTTCATAAAAATATTTGTATTATGTCCTTTTTAGTACTGGAATCTGGTTAGGACCGAGTCGGCTTTTGTAATTACATTTTTAAAGCTAAGAGTAATTACAGATTCGTCCCAGTTGACGTTATTTCAAATCGATCTGAGAAATGATGGATTGCGATTTATCAATTAATACATGTTATCTGATTAGTTAACCATCTGTATTCTATATCATATATAAAGTAATGTGTGGTAATCTTTACTGAATACCTAAAAAAAATCTGCAAAATTACTTTTTTCGTCTCCTACTTTTAGGATATCGTCACCAACGCCGAGGGCCTATTACTTTGGACAAATACCTTATTATTTTGTATATTTTTCTGTCAATTTGCTAACGAGTATAACTTTTCTCTTTCCCCTATTCCAGATTATGTTCCCTGACGATAACGCGCCTCTCGCTGCTCACGCCACTGCCGCCCGATCTCACATCACTCTCCCTGGCGGTCAAAATGCAAAGTTCCAAGCGGACGCTTCGCTCACACGAGATTCCGGTGCCCCAGTCGTTGAGCACCGGGTACGGCAGCAGCAGCCTCGGTGGGCCCGGTGTGATAGGCCAAAGTGGCCAGCTCAATTCGCCGCCGCTGCTGGAAACAGAACTCGATCTCCACTTTAGTCTACAGTATCCTCACTTTATCAAGCGGGACGGTAACCGGCTGCTTATTCTGCTGCAACGGCGGAAGAAGTATAAGACCCGTACCATTCTGGGGTACAAAACACTCGCCGAGGGTGTCATCCGGATGGACGCGGTCCTGCAAAAGTCCATGGACATGACCGTCGAGTTGAACGGATCTGGGAAAGCGGGTCGCCAGGGATTGACCATCGCGACGCTCCGTGCCACACAGGTCTCGTCCATTCCGGTGGATCAGGACAACAAGAACAACAACAGTCTGCTGGTGACGGATCGTGTCAACGAATACTCCGACGAGGACGAAGAGCAAGAGTTCAGCTCCGGTGACGAGAATGACGACGGACTTTCGGGGTATGCGGCCAAACGGAACTACGCCGGAAAGCGTGACACGTACAAAAAGTTTGACCGAGGCGACAACGACGGCGAAGGGGACGACGGGAATCTGTTGCCCTCGAACCAGGTGGACAGCGACAGCGATTTCGACAACATGGGAAAGGACAAAGGATCGCGCGCCAAGATGAGTCGTGTAAGTAGCTACTCGTTGAGGTTGATGTTTTCAAGTTACTAACCATAAACTTTCCTTCCGGACCCGACAGCAACGAAACTTTAAGCAACGCATCATTTCGCTGCTGAAGCGGTTCAAAGTTCCCGACGAACTTGAGGGGGACGTTCCCGAACGGGGACCGTCGGGGCTGCGGGGCAAGCGCGATCTGGACGCACTATTTCAGGAGCTCGAGTCGCTGTCCTGCGGGGAGGGGGACGACTCCGGGCAGGACATGGACAGCTTGTCGATTGGATCTACGCCAAAGCCATCATTGAGGCCATTTTTCGAAAATTCCAAACCGACGTTGCAGCACCAGCAGTCGGCGGTTCAGCTGAGCTCTCTGCAGAAAAGTAGCAAAGGTATGTTAGAACAGAGGGGGAGGTAGCGATACTTTGATTTGTTTCAAACAAACTGTTACATTGAGTTACACTAATTGTAATGCTCACGCCGAAGTGTTGATTAGATAGAATTTTATCTTACGTTGCAGAGTGAAACATCATATTTTTGTGTGTGTGCGTGTTGACTCGAATGTGTGCTTGCGTGTGAATAACATTCGAAGTGGTTTAATAGCATGATGATTTTCTGATTTACTTAACTCAAATTATGACGATTTGATATTAAAACTGTACGACGAAAGAACTCTGAAAACTAATAAAATTGTGTGATTCGCAGGTCATTCCTTCCTCTTTCAAACATGCTTATCTTCTAAAAGAAGGCACAAATTTACAGGTTAAATATTGTGCGTTTCCTTTCGCTTGCACAATTTAAATTTATATTTCCAACAAACAAAAAAAAAACGGTGAGCGAAATTTTGACCATAAGTAATTTGGATGTATATCTCTAGTTGCTAATAAGTAAGCAAGTGTTATCTTGTATCAAAATTAATTTTATTAAAGAGTTGATCTTCAATTATCCCCGAGCTACAAGGCTATAATATGGCCTTAATCCGTAACGAAAATATGGCTTATTTCTCCTTCGACTAATCAATATTTCATAAAATATAGCGTAAAATTTTGGCCTCAAACTGCTCCCTTTAATAGTAATTTACTCATAAAATCAAATGTTTAGTGCTAGTTTTTTCTCTGAATATTGTATGCCAGAGCTTAAGCTTCTCAGATGCCAATTGGCTTTCATGCTTATCGTATTACCAAATTATCATGAAAAACACACAAAAATGATAAATTTCCAAAAAGGAGAAAATCGCTTCTTTCCAGCGAAACTGAGTGTGAGTAATGCATTCGTAATTCAACTCTCATCAACCAAACAGCATAGCATTTAACGTGACCATTAAAATTTTCAACTAAATGTTCTGATGTTTACCTATATATTAAAGCAATTGACAATGTTTATAATTTCATTCAACCAATCATAGATAATGTTGCATGGCTTGTTCTGTTTGTTTTCTTTTTCATTTTCTTTCGTTTTTACAGATTTTATGCCAGAAAAGAAAACCATTTTAGAGAAGCGTGACTCACTCGCCGAAAAGAAAAGCAATTCCGTAACGATTGCCAATAATCTTAATAATAGTATCAACAACAACAATATCAGTAATAACAATCATACTAGCAATTACAATAACAGTCTGAGTAACAGCCAAGGTTTGTAGCTTCGTTTTATACTTTTCACACAAAAAAAAACAAAACCCACGCATTTCATTTTCACTGTCACTGTCTGCTGTTTTCTAAGTCTCTTACTTTGTTGTGTGTTTTATTATCTCATTGACCTCATTTTGCCTTTATTGAAAATAGTTTGTGATTTTTCCATTCCAAAATTGAATCTGTAGTCTAGCGATAATATTTTCACAACACTTTCTAATTCTGTTTCCATCATGAGTTTCCCAACCGACAAAAAAAATCGCGTCATTTTTTCGAGACACATTAAAATGTTCAACACGTTTTGTCCCTCCCCCCTCCCAATGTCAGACCGCTCCGGTGACTGGAAAAACGATAGCTCCGGAAACGAAGGTGGTGCGGGCAACACGGACCCGGAAGCGCTGTCATCGGATCCACAAAACACTGGCAGCCCGCCAAAAGAAAAGGAGCCAACCGCAGTCGAAAAGAAGAATCGTCTCTTTCGCACCAGCAGCAGCACTCCAAACAGTGCCAAAAAGCAGAAGCAATCGCTGAGCTTCTCGACGACGGGCGGTGACCAGCCCAAGGCTTCCCCGCTGGAGACGTGTCTGTCGCCGACAAACGTGGAACCGCGCAAATCACTGCTCGAGCAGCTCTCGCGCACGTTCACAACGGAGGAATCGCTGCTGCCGGATGTGGTCACCATCATGGGTCCGCCGGAGGGCACCAGCAGTTCTTCCTTCACCCCAAGGCTCGTGTCACTCATATCAAACACCTTCCGGCCGACGTTCTCGCCGAACAACACGGCCGAGGTGAAGGCAATCACGCAGGCACTGATGAACAAGATTCAAAAATAGTAAGTAGCTTTGTTTGCGAATCTTCGGTACGATGTGCTTTACTTTGAATCGTTTTCCAGCTGTAATTCGACCGCCAAACCACCCACTACAGTCAAGGTTCTGCTGGTTGGTGGAGATTGGTTGCAAGGTGCCGTACTGCGTCATTACGTTGAGCTGCTGGGAATTCGACCGCCGGACTGGGTTAATCATATCAGATTCTACATAATACCACTAGGTAATGAGTCAAATCTAGGTTAGCCTTTCGGCAAAACTTTCAACAATCATTTTTCGTAGGTTCCTGCGGCGTGGCTCGGTATCTCAGCGTGGTCGACTCCAGCTACTCGAGCATGTTTGGAACGGAAAACTGGCAGCAAATCTGCGACCGGGCAGCAAACCTCGAAAGCGCACAATCAAAGAACGAATCGGCGGAAATCATCAGCCGGATACAACGCTATCTGCACTCGAGCGGTCCGTGCACCCAGGTGCCGATTGCGGAAGCCATGGTCAACTACCGGGACGAGGATTCCTGTCAGATTTTCGTACCGTTCATCAGTGTAACTAACCGTTCTAGACCAATTTCCGAGAACGAATTTTGATTATTTCTCAACCTAACCAACAGGACGTCAGGATAGGCTGCCAGGAGGGGCCGCAGCTTTCGCTAGATCTCGAAGAATCGTTCGCCCTCGGCGGGTCCGGTCAGAGCTCGGACCGCGTTCTGTCGAGCTCGCCTCCGCAGAGTGGTCGGGCGTCACCGCCGGCACCGCTCACCCCGGCCCCCGCGGTACAGCAATCGAGCAGCGGCACGCACGAATCGGTCGAGCTACAAGTGGACTATTGGCCGCTGGCAAGGCCCATCCTGGATGTGAAGGAAAAGTCGCTGGGCAAGGGGCAGGATCCGACCGGCAAAAACAGTATTAAGAGCACCTTCAGGCATCTGCAGGTACGTACCATTTGAAAATTTAGATTTTCAACATGTTTAAATAATTCCAATCGTTACATTGAAAGGGTTTATCGCTCGATTGGAACCATAAATCTGATTGTAATCGGCCATCGTTACTTATTCAAAATTTCTAAAAAGTTCTTTGGCATTTTGGTCATGTCTTGAATCCAACCACCTGCCCCTTTTTGACGTAGAAAGCCTTTTCATACAAGTTTCACAAGGTCTCACAATGAAAACTTATCTAACATGGGACACTTTGCGGAAAATGGCAATTTGAAGATTAGAAATCAATGTCAATAATGTTATTTTTGTAGGTTTGGAGATTACCGCTGGCGCCCTGCAATGGTGAATACACCAACGGACTGACCTTGAGCTACGCCACCAAGGAAAAGAAGCAAAAGAGTGGTAAGTTTGAGGTCGGTAAGACCCGGAGCGTTCGATACAATTTTGTTCTAATTCACAGTCATGAGGCTGGGCAAGAAGAAGGAGAAGGATCGCGATGCCGAGAAGGAGCAGTGCGTTGAAGGCGTAGCTCGGCTGATTTGCTCTCCGAAGCAGTCTCATCCGGTTCCGTTGCGAGGTACGAACGTTCATAGTTTGTTGTCCCGGGGTGGAACATTAAAAGATGCACTTTTTCCAGTGTACATTGACGGTACCGAGTGGACCGGAGTGAAGTTCTTCCAGCTGTCGTCCCAGTGGCAAACACATATCAAAAACTTCCCGATCGCCCTGGTTGGAGCGCCGCTCGCCTCGGCGGAAATGTTAACCTAGTCAGTTTCCTTGTCCGCTGCAGCATCACCGCAGGGATCGGTCCTCGCGTCCTCGCAACCGCTGACTGCCGGAAAGTCTAGCCATAGTACGAAAGTCCGTTGCTCCTCTACGTCGTTCGCCGTAGCCGTGGGGGGAGTTGCCGGCCCGAGTGGTGTTCAAAAAAGCAGTAACGCCGCTAAAACTTTTATCACTACTCGGGCCGCGGCGACCCTAGGCGGCAGTTCCTCTCGAATTCTACGACCCCGTAGCTGGGCTCCAACGAGTCGGGCCGATTAGTAAGATCCTAGCTGTAGTACACAGTACAATTGATGTATGTTGTTAGTACTGGATGTGATGTGTAGTTGCTATCATCCTTTACACAGGATTAGTAGAGCAGCAGCAACGGAGGTCATTTTTGGTTTTGTTCTGTGAAATAACCCGGACATGCGCTTTATGTTCAGTATTTTGGATTTCTCTTTTCCCGTACTTTTAGTAATTTCCTCACGGTAATGTTGGGATGAAAAACTGCTCACTACATCGTTGTCTATATATTTGTAAAATAGTGAGAATAGTCACAGCTCAAATTGTTGTAATAAAATTAAAATTGTGTTTCGTTTACCTTTTTGCGGTATTCTTTTGTATCAAACACTGATTTGTCATAATATTATGTGATGAGCTGCACTAGGCAGAGCAAGAATAGTTTCCAGATATGTTGACGTCAATTCTTTGTTGAAAAGTGATTTTCTATTCATTTGACTTGAAACTCTTCTTGCTTTGCTTATTGAGCGTACATGATAAGATGTTCTCCATAAAACAAGCGATTCATCGATGAAATGCACTTCTTTTCTACCAATTATTCAACATGCTGACTGTGTGATTTGATCCCCGTATTTACTGTATGAAATTAAGTAAATCCAGATGGCCTCAACTGCTGGACTTTTATCTTTTGTTGAAAAAACTAGTCTCTCGTGATAAGCAAATGTTACGAACAGAAAGAATGCATCATTAAACGAAGAATAAAATGGAAATCAATATGACTGATAGTGTTTTGAGCACACTCACATTCACATACACACAAACACTCACACTCACACACTGGAAGGTTAGTTAAACCAATTTGTAACAATAAATATTACTGACACATAACAGAAAAATATTCTAGAGTCGCCAGGGTATTAATATTCATGATGTTGTTTAAACTGATCGTTGTTCCCGAAATGATGTGCATAAATCAAGCAAAAAAACTATCATATCCAGTTTTCCCTCCATACGTGAGGGAAAACTATATTTCATTGCTATACCTTTCCAGTGCTGTTATAAGGCATGCAATTTTATCGCTATAACTGGATACTACTTATCCGCCGTTCAACCAACAAGCATCACAGCATTAGTCGCGTAATCAAATACTGGTATCGAAAAAAATAGTTGAATCATACAAACATACTAACAGACAAACACCCACGTAAAAGCAATGAATGAGTAATCCGCTTCTCTCCTTGCTATGAACGTAAACTATTTCATAATAACTAGAAAACTACATTATCCTCCCTACTCATAACATGCTACAAAATACAAAAACAACATACTTATACTAGAAACAATTTGTCTGCTCATTCTTGGAAAGATCAGTCTTAGTGAAAAAGAAGAAGAAAAAAAAACTCTTTCAAATCGCCATAAAATGCGTAGTTTTTAAGGAACTCCCCATCAAGAAGCATACACACATACAATACACACAGTAAACGAAAGCATATTCAGAATGTATGTTTAAGTAGGAAACCATGAAAACGTAAAGTCATCAAAACAGCAATGCATATAAAATACATGATATATAAATAGAAAAATAAATGTGATTTTTTTGTTATTTACATAAACAACCTTACTCGTGTTTTTACTTATGCAAGAAAGAAACTCCACCAGTGCACTAAAAATCGCCATCGCCAACTCGCCCGATGACGTTATAATTGCAGTTAATTTTGCCTTCCTCACCTTACTGAGAAAAAGCTACAAAATCACTCGAAAAATGAACTTTTTAGTTTAACATCCTAGACCCACCTTCACGTATACATATCGACTCCGAATCAAATTCTGAGCAGATGTCTGTGTGGGTGTGTGTAGGGATGAGACAAAAAAATGTCACTCGATTATCTCCAAACAGGCTAAACGGATTTTGACCGCTTTTGTGAAGAAAACCTGTGGACGTGAGCGAGAAGTAAGAATTTGAACGACGGGAAATGGTGCTAAAAGGTGTTTTGTGAAAATATCGTCATCGGATTCAGTGCGAAAGTGACTGGCTTTATCAAATTTGGTACTTTACGAGCTTCCATTCGCTTGTGGGTTGATGGACTCAAAACTCTGCTACCTGGCGGACTAGATTACAACTCTCATTACAACTTCGGGATTCGGGAAAAAAGATTGAATACTAAAACCATGATGATCCAGTAAACGCTCTATGAAACAGGGCGTCCGTGGCCTGTACGACATGGATGTGAGTGTGCTGGAAGAAGAGCTCAAAATTCTTGAGTTGAACGTGATCGAAGTCTTCAAGATGACGAGACACAACAAGGACTTCAAGTATCGTGATCAACTGTACCTGGTTCATTTCGAAAAAGGATCGACAACGCTCTCTGAGCTAAAGGCCGTTTTGGCAATTTTCAACATCATTGTGACTTGCTAACGTTATCGTCCAGTGCACCGTGACGTGTAGCAATGTTCGAACTACTTGCAGTTTGGGTATGGTGGAAGGAACTGTTTCATCAAGAGTCGTTGTGAAACCTGCGGAGGTGAAAACATCGAAGCCAAATGCATCAATTGCGGTGGCAACCATTCGACCAAGAATCGAAGCTGCCCAAAGCGAACTGAGCTTGTGAAAATTCGGCAGCAAGCAACGACGAGGCACCAACCAATTCGCCGCAAAACACCACCAGCATTCACATACGTAGATTTTCCTGCTTCGGCGTCACTAGGAGCGGGATCTGCTCGAGTGGTTCCATATCTGCAGCGGCAAGAAGTTGCAGAGAATACAACTTCTCCCGGCTTCAGTCAGCAATCGAGGGAAAATCAATCAGCATCAACGGAATTGAATATTTCAATGAAATATTTATATTTTTTTAGTTATGATTTAGTTTTTAGTTATGATTAGTTGTTCAAGTGTTTTTTTTTTCATATTTACCCGAATGTATTCTATTCAGTGCAAAAATGTAAAACAATTTGAAGTAAAAAACTAACTTAATCCACCTATGTGGTTGGTGCCTTCCTCACTTTTTACCAATATTTGGTGATATGATGGGTTTGGACACAAATACCATCTATTTAAAAAAAACAACATAAATGTTACTGAAGCGGTCATAACTTGATACTGAGCGTTGCCAGACCTTCAATGTTTTGGACTTATGGGAAAGGTCTTTTGATTACCTAACCAACGATGGGTCGGATGATGGATCCGGACATAGTCTACATACATTTGAGCGAGATCCGGCTTCAAAAAAGTGCATAAATATCACTTAAGTGTTCATATCTCGAGACAGGGTTGCCAGATCTTCAATGTATAAGACTCATGAGAAAGGTATGATAGATCCGGACATAGTTTTCATATAGATAAGTGAGATCCGGCTTCAAAAAAGTGCATAAATATCAATTAAGTGGTCATATCTTGAGACAGGATTGCCAGATCTTCAATGTTTTGGACTTATTGGAAAGGTCTTTTGATTACCTAACCAACGATGGGTCGGATGATGAATCTGGACATAGTTTTCGTATAGATAAGTGAGATCCGGCATCAAAATTCCAGCACGCGATTCGCAACTCTGCCACTTTTTTATACGTAACTTTTGAACTACTTATCGGATCTTCAAACCATTTAATAGTGCAGTATGGGGCACCAAACCGGATCGAATGCAACTTGTTTGACTCAAATCGGATCAGCCAGTGCCGAGAAAACTTGGCAAGAATTTCGAGCACCAAGGGGAATACGCACACACATACACACACACACACAGACATTTGTTCAGTTTTCGATTCTGAGTCGATAGGTATACATGAATATAGGTCTATGAGCTGTTTTTCAAAAGTTCATTTTTCGAGCAGGATTATAGCCTTACCTCAGTGAGGAAGGCAAAAATGAATGTGATCAGTTAATAACAAAACGAAAAATACAACAAAGATGAAAGCTTTAAGCCATACCACTTAGCATGTGAAAGAAGTGTAATTATTGTAAGAAAGTTTAATAAAGCTCCTTTCGTTGTCCAGTCACTGGAAAAAAAAACTCAAATTTCAACCAATTCGTTCAATTCAAGGAGCAAAAGATTCGTTTTCCAATTTGTGATAATATGTACAAGAGCAAAAGTTTAAAAAATCACACTTGCAGACAGACATGCATCGGCACTATGAGCTCTTTTTAACGGCACTCAGCTTGTTCTAGATGCATGGTGTCGATTTCTGGAAAAGTCAGGGAAAACCTGGAATTGTCAGGGAATTTTATTTGACCTGGAAAAGTCAGGGAAAGTCAGGGAATTTTAAGCTGGGTCAGGGAATTTCAATGATCTTAAAAATATTAAATTTCATTTCTTTTTGAAAATTCGCCCATGATGATGTATTTGAATGTCTTCCAGGCCAAACTTTGTAACATTGATAATATTTATTTTTTTAATATTGGTCAGTCCGGAAGGAACGCGAAACTCCATATAAAAAAGGTTATGAAAAGGGTCACGAAGAAAAGGAACAGCAAAGAAAAATTGCATTTGGCATTACTTCGCGCGTTGCTTGTTTGCAATATGCTTAGGTTTAAAAATCAAATAATTTGGATTTGCGTTCAACTGAAAATTACAAATTACTAGCGCACACAGGGTGGGACAATATGAGGCAGTTGCCCCACCATCCTCAGAGATTTGTTCTAAAATTGGTCGTTTGCTCAGCATATAGAGACCATAGAGAAAATCATACATTTTGTCAGAAAAATTGAATGATTAAAAAATTCAAAAGTTAAAAAATTCGAACATCTGAAAATTTAAAAAAAAATTAAAATCCTATAGCTCAAAGATTCTTGGTGAAATGGAATTAAAATTTAAAGAATTAAATTCAAGAATTAAAGAAATAAAACAAAAATTTATGGAATAAACAGGGTTGTTACGGACGGCGCGAATTTGGCGCGGATTTCGCGCGGTAGCAATTTTGATTAAAAAAATTATTGAGAGAGATAAAATTACTTTCAACTTATAAAGAAAAATATTATCAAGAATCAGGATAATTTTTTTTTTCGTTGAGTGCAATAACTTCGATTTCTTATTAATTGAATTTTCTTCCGAAAATTATTGTTTGTATTTTCTCAATAAGAAACGTCGAAAGATGAAGATGAAGATTATGCAGAGATATTTTTTTAAATGTGTTGTTGAGGAATTCCTAAATAAATGTATTACTACACTCAACTCATTTTTAAACATACTGACCTTGAATATTTAATTTCTTTTATGTTTTGAGTAATGTTTTTTACCCTTATTTAGTATTCTTTTATACTGGATACATTAAATTTTAATCTTGTGAATCTATTTAAACTTTTCCTGAAGATACAGACATTAGGATGTAATAAAAAATTATTATTGGGCATGTTCCAGTGGGTGTACTGTGCTTATATCCCAAATATGAGCTTGATTGGACGTAACAGAAGCAACCAGTAGAAATATTTTTTTTTAAATTTAAACATTCTTGAAGAAAAATAAAAAAAATAAAGGCATTAAAAAATACAGCTCCAACATTCAAAATTGAATTATTCAGATTTTAGGAAATAAAATAAGGAAAAAAAGTATTAATTAAATTCTTAAATTTTTAAATTCTTAAATTCTTAAATTCTTAAATTCTTAAATTCTTAAATTCTTAAATTCTTAAATTCTTAAATTCTTAAATTCTTAAATTCTTAAAT
>NC_068937.1:88580124-88655668 GCF_016801865.2 Culex pipiens pallens | reverse complement strand
TTGAATGTATGTCGTGATATTAAATCACCTATACGTTTTATCAAAAAATACATATTTTATATCAAATTAATCGCCAATTAAAATTCAAAGGGTTATGACTGTTTGTGTTCCAAGAACAAAACAAAAAAACGCTTTTAATATTGCTTACCTTGATGAGGCCGTGGCACTGAAAACGAAGAAGAATCAATTAAAATTAAATTTCGACCCACGTTTAAAATACTCACTCAAATTATAGTTTACTCTGTTATTGTCATACACGACATCGAAAACGAACCGGTCTGGATTGTTCTCAAAGTTGAAGCGATTACCGAGGCCACCATCAACTGGACTTTCACCGTTCGGAGACGGGGTCGGAACGGGCAGATAGGTCCGATCCGGTGGCGTAGAGTTGGGTCTTCTGGTGGTGGTGGGAGGAAGATATGTCCGATCTACGGTGGCCGGCGTAGTAAACGGACCTCTGTTCCCGTACGTAGGTCCAAACGGCAAGCTCGGCTGCTGCTGGTAGACCGTTGGGTACTGCTGAGACACCACTGGCGGCCAGCTACCGACGGAATATACCATCTGGGGCACCGTGTAAGAGTAGGACGCCACTGGTTGAACGTACCAGCCTTTCAATACAGAACGTTGGCATGATTTATGGGAATAAAAAAAAAGCAGCAAAATTGTTCGATATTAAATGTTACGCACAAACACGTACACACACATACCGTGCCTCTTGGAGCGTCGCGATTCATCTGCGTCGTCGGTGGATTCGGCACCGCGTCGAATTCTCCTGCTATTGGTTCGTTTCGATAAAGGCACGTCGGCGGAAGTCTCGGGAGAGTCTTTTAGCTCCGCAGGCAGATAATCGAAATATTTCTTATCGTAGATTGATTTCTTCGATTTTCCGTACTGTTGCGAATCTTCGACCCAGTCTGTTTCCACGAACTTTTTCGAGGATGATTTATTTGGTTTGTCTCTCCGCCGCACCACCCACGATTCCGTTGGCTTTCGCCGTGTGGCCACATCGGCGTGCTTCGAATCTGTCAAAGGAGTAAAGAAAGGCAGATGTATTGAATAACCCACATCAGCGTCGCACAGTCCGTTGCATGAAAACTTGAAAAGAGTATAAATGCTATGGAATCATTCTATGAAAGCAAACGCCTCCAAGGATTCATTCTTAGAAAAGGACGTTCAATGGAGGCTCTTGGTATTTTTTATCGGATTGTATTGGAAGAGCTTCTGGGTGTCCGTTTCTTACAGGACACAACGAAACACAACCAGCTGTTCTTTCCTCATGCCTCATTTCTGCACAAAAGCAAATAATCTCCAACTTCCATGAAACTGAGTGTAAGACGCAAAGCACATTCACGTATTTAATGCAGACCATTTTCTTAAGGGATTTAACGCAAAGTACACACATCTTGTAGCGCTGAAGTATAAACGGCATCAGCATCCAAGTCGAGTCGAACTCAAAATCAATCCCAATGGTATCGAAGGGGAAAATCACCCCGTGAGGATGTTAGAGAAGCGAAGAGCAAATTTTATTCACGTGTACTTTGCTTGTGTTTGACTTTGCACATTTGTTGCTCTGCGTGCTAATTTGTGCCCCTTGCAATCGCGTGGGAAAAGTTTACGCTCGTGGAAAACAGGTCGTTAAAGTTCAAAGATAAAATGTTTACACACATTCCGTACGAGCGAGTTTCGGGGGTTTTGCTGCATGTTTTGATAAGAATGCAACTTTTTGAGAAGCGCTGAAAGTTTAATCAGTTTATTTCTCTGGTACTGAGATGTTAGCTATCAGTACCATTCAAAAAGAGTTGATCTGAGTTTTGAAAGACAATAATGTTTACTTTTGTGCTCTTATTTTGTTATGGACTATTTTTAGAAAAATACGTTCGAGAGTTGACTATTTGATGCCCGTGTGCTCTCTTGTCTGAGTAGATCAATCGACCGCGCACTGGACTCACAATCCAGAGGTCGCCGGTTCAAATCCCGAGGCGGACGCAAAACAATCTAAGTGTAAATTTAGGTATTCGGTGCCCTATCCCCGTGCCATACCTTCACACTTAGGAGACCCGGGAGGCGGAGTCTTGTCGCAAAAAGAACGATACACGCCTGAGGATCCGTTGACGAAACCGCAAGGTTTAAGAGGGCCACATTATAAGGTGTTACGTCGATTCCGTTCCGTGATCTCTTGTACTAAACATTCTGGGATCCCTATCTAGATAAAACAAAAGAGCACAATTAATTTAATTTTCAAAATATCATTCAAACTGTTAATTTAGAAAGTGATTTCTTTGGAGCAATCGTATTCTGGGGTATCTACAATCACTTAACTTAAAAAAAAACTTTTTAGACATGTTATCCTAGGCCTATATAAGCCATTTTTGTGTATATGGAGCCAGTAGTACTCGAAAATACCATTTGAGAAGGGCGTAAGGTATTTAAATATTTTTGTATTTCGCAATTTAAAAATTACTGTATCTAGAAGCCGTTGAGTCGTATCAAAAAGTGGTCAAAGACAAACTTGTAGGAAATTGGACGGGCTTTTTGAAAAAAATACACGCCACTTCTATGAGATTTTTCTATTTTTAAGTCTAAAACTTAAATTTAAAGGTGTTGTCACGATTTTTTTTCGTTCCATTTTTTTGAGGAAATAGCCTAAGATGTTACCAAAAGACTGACGAAAAATGCAGGATGGTATGTCCCTCTTAAAAAAATACAAAAATCATTTACTAAAACTGTTTTTTTGAAAAGTGGTCAAAACGTCAAAATTTTCAAAAACTAATAGTGGGAATCGATTCCCCAGACAATTTTACATAAAAGTCTCTATATTGACCATTGTCCTATGTCCAATCCTTGGGAAGATACAGCGGTTTTAAAAATAAAAATGATAAAAAAATGGGGTTTTTGATGGTTTTTTGCAATATCTATATGGCAGACTTAGTTTTTCAGTCTCTTAAATATTTTTACCGGAAAGCTCGTCCAATTTCCCATCAGTTTGCCTTTGATAGCTTTTTGATTTGACTCGTTTTGATATTTACGGAAGCTAATTTACTATCCAGGTTTCTACCACACTGGAAAAAATATTCCCTTTTCAGTTATTACAATGTAATAAAGCTTATATCTGTAAGCCCTTACATCCAATTGAAATGCTGTCAAAGTCAAACTTTCCGGTAAAAATATTTACGAGACTGAAAAACTAAGTCTGCCATATAGAAATTGCAAAAAACCATCAAAAAACCCATTTTTTCATCATTTTTATTTTTAAAACCGCTGTATCTTCCCAAGGATTGGACATTAGGGTGGGTACGGATTTTGAAAAGTTCTCAGATCAAGTTCTGGTGTGGTTCCCCTTATAGGGCATACCCATAGGGACTCTCACGCCAAATTTCAACTCATTTGGTTGAAAACTGGCTTGTCTCAAGCGAGTACAAGTTTACATGGGATTTACTATGGGAAATTTTGAATTTTCGTTCATTTGCTCCTACAGGCCTGGGGAGAACATGTAGAAACTTCTAGGATGGCCAGAAATGAGCGGAATCGTCTGGAGAATATCTTTCCATAAGAGACAAGGTCGATTCGTTCAACCTCCATCGAGCTCAACGGCAATACATCCGGGGTTTTCGAAACCAACGGTTTTCCCCAGAAAAGCATCAAATTTTCCTTAGCATGCTATGAATGGTTGATGAACACCGCGACGCCACATGTCAAACATCTACCACGTGGACTAGCATCGCCTATGAAAAACATTTTTTATTACTTTTTGAACTATACAATTATCATTCATTGTGATCTTGATACTATTTAGCTGTACTCTAAACCTCCAAATAAGAAAAAAACTGTTATGGTGCAAATTTTACAATCACGTGGTAGCTGTTTGACATGTGGCGTCGCGGTGTTCATCAACCATTCATAGCATGCTATGGAAAATTTGATGCTTTTCTGGGGAAAACCGTTGGTTTCGAAAACCCCGGATGTATTGCCGTTGAGCTCGATGGAGGTTGAACGAATCGACCTGGTCTCTTATGGAAAGATATTCTCCAGACGATTCCGCTCATTTCTGGCCATCCTAGAAGTTTCTACATGTTCTCCCCAGGCCTGTAGGAGCGAATGAACGAAAATTCAAAATTTCCCATAGTAAATCCCATGTAAACTTGTACTCGCTTGAGACAAGCCAGTTTTCAACAAAAAAAAAAATCAAATTGTTCGCTCTACAGCATTGCCTTGGCGTTCTCGATTGCGAGATTCCTACTCGAAACTAAGTGTCCGAAGGCTTGATTGTTGAGGCAATTGCAAACCTCTTTTTACACCTTAGCTTCCATCCACCCCGGGATTCGAACTGACGACCTTTGGATTGTTAGTCCAACTGCCTACCAGCGACTCCACCGAGACAGGACCCAGGGAGACGACTCCTACACCTGGACTGAGCTAACGACCTAACCTTTTTTAGGTTAGTCCGGGGTCAACATTTACTTCCCGTCCGACGGAAGGCGTGATCAGACAAATCTCGTCTCGAAAAATGCCACCGGGACCGTCTGGAATCGAACCCAGGCCGACTGGGTGAGGGGCAATCACGCTTACCCCTACACCACGGTCCCGTCAAGTTTTCAACCAAATGAGCTGAAATTTGGCGTGAGAAACCCTATGAGTATGCCCTACAAGGGGAACCACACCAGAACTTGATCTGAGAACTTTTCAAAATCCGTGCCCACCCTATTGGACATAGGACAATGGTCAATATAGAGACTTTTATGTAAAATTGTCTGGGGAATCGATTCCCACTATATGTTTTTGAAAATTTTGACGTTTTGACCACTTTTCAAAAAAACAGTTTTAGTAAATGATTTTTGTATTTTTTAAAGAGGGACATACCATCCTGCATTTTTCGTCAGTCTTTTGGTAACATCTTAGGCTATTTCCTCAAAAAATTTGAACGAAAAAAAATCGTGACAACACCTTTAAATTTAAGTTTTAGACTTAAAAATCGAAAAATCTCATAGAAGTGGCGTGTATTTTTGTTTCAGTGTATTTTTTTCAGAAAGCCCGTCCAATTCCTACAAGTTTGTCTTTGACCACTTTTTGATACGACTCAATGGCTTCGAGATACAGTAATTTTTAAATTGCGAAATACAAAAATATTTAAATACCTTACGCCCTTCTCAAATGGTATTTTCGAGTACTACTGGCTCCATATACACAAAAATGGCTTATATAGGCCTAGGATAACATGTCTAGAAAGTGTCATTGAAATCGGAGAGGGTCGGGTACAAAAGTAGCAGAAAAATTCCTGATTTGAGCTGGAATTGCTCTTACTGAGAAAAGAACGTTACTGAGAAAAGTACGGCCGTCATCTACAATCAACTTAGACAACTTGCTGGGCTGATATCCGTTGCTATGCAGTTGTTTGTTTACCTTTGATATGGAAACGTCAACTTACCGTAGATTTTGAAATTTTTCGAACCTTACGTAATGTTTCTAATTTGACAACTTTTCCATCGTAGAAGATCAGATTCATTTCCATTGATTCAAATTCCTAAGCTAAGTGCAATTTTCTAATTATTCTTAAAAGGTAGAAACAATAAACATGAAAATGTAATTTTTCATTCTTCTGCAATGAATAAAATAACCCTCATAATCATCCTTCATGTTTTATGAATCCATCTTCAACCTGCTGAAGACGATGATTTTCGCCATAATTTCTGCGGGTGCGGTTTCCGGCATCAAGTTCTGGTGACTGGGCCCGAAGTATATACACCACCAACCCAACTCCGTACACTTTCGAGCTAATTTCGGAAGCAGCGACAGCGGCAGCTCGTCTGATGACGGGGACTTTCGTACTAATCCACCACGCAGCAGCAACAGTGGAGTGGTAGCAAATTAATTTTTCACTCTTATCCGTGGGGCTCACCACCGCGTGCCAAGTCCGGAGGATTAACCGCGTGGTTCAGAAGATGGAAAGCTCGATGCTTTATGTGTCCCCCGGGGGTTGGTGGGATAATAAGGGCCAAATAAGCTAGCTGAGCGGTTTCGCTGGGATTGAAATGGCTCACTTTATGTTTTCCTAGTAAATATAGTTGGATAATTTTAGAATTTTGTTTTGGTGGTATCTTAAACATTTTTCCTAAAAGTTCACTTTTATCTATTTTTATTATTATATACATAAAAAATTTCGACGGTTTTGTTCGAACGCGAATCAGTTCACTACGGAGCGTCGGATCGAGGTGCTTTTTCTTGCGTTGGGTTCGTATAAGCCCAAGGAAGGTTCTTACGCTAACTAATTGACACTTTGGCCACTCGGGACCCGATTCCGGAGCATCAGCAAATTGTATGGAGAAATTTACGTAAAATTATTTTTTAATCACAGGAGGCTGAATAAGCAACAAATCAAAAAACGTCAACAAACGAAAAAAATAGGCAGAACGAAGTTTGTCGGGTAAGGCTTGTATATATATAAAATTTCGACGGTTTTGTTCGAACGCGCATCAGTTGATAACGGAAAGTCGGATCGGAGCGCTTTTTGTTGCGTTGAGTTTGTATAAGCCCAAGGAAGGTTTTTACGCTAATTAGTTGACACTTTGGCCACTCCGGAGCCGATTCCGGAAAATCTGCAGATTGTATGGGAAAAGCTGCGTAAAATCAAATTTTGATCACAGGAGGCTGCAAACAAGCTTGAAACGTCAAGAAACCTAAAAAGGTTAGGACGAAGTTTGCCGGGAAAAGCTTGTTTTCATATATAAAATTATAGAGGTCTAGAGTTTAAAGAAAAATACCATAGACATTTTTTCAAAATACAAAATATACAGTACAGAATATTTAATATATTTTATTATTTATATTATTTAATATATTTCATTTTAAAAATTTCATCCAATATACACAAGAATGACTGTTACTCTTGAATCTGTCCAAAATATTTGCAAGGTTTATAAAATTTGAGGGCATGATGCTTTTGGTCTATTTGTTTATAGAAGAAGTAGATTGCCAGATAAAGTTTTTGTGTTTTTGACAAAGTTGCTTGCCTTACAATTTTGTAGAAGGTAACAAATTAAAAAAAAAGTTGGATTTTCTCATACAACCTAATCGAGAACAAATCCGATTCTTAAACAAGCCTATAAACAAAATACCAAATGATCATTCCAGTTTGACAGCTCGCCCAGAGCAGACGTGTGTCCTTTGATTGGAGCTTAGCGCGTTTTTGACGGTGTTTTTTTTTTAACTTTCGCCGACGGCCATGGCGGCGGCCGCTCCGGCGGAGAGTGTGTGGACGGAGCACAGGACTGAGGATGGAAGGCCGTTCTACTGGAACGCGGCCTTGAAGAAAAGTGTGTGGGAGAAGCCGGACGGGTTCCAACCCAAAGCGCAGGCGGCGACGGGCATGGAGGTGGAAGACTCCGAAGGAGGAGGAGAGGACGGGGGCGAATTTCGTCCCGTTATCAAGGTTCGGCGCAGGAAGGCTATGGAGGAGATCACCGTCGCCGATGGCCTGGAGGTGAAAAAACTGCTCAGCAACAACATGTTCAGCCCGCTAGCGGAGGAGAACAACAACAACAACAACAATGCGAACCCAGCCGCAGGAAAATCCACCCCGTGGTACCAGAATCCGGCAAGTCGGCCGGGGAAAAGAAGCAGCCGCCGCTGGTGGTGAAAAATACAAGCTTCGCCCGCCTTGCGAAGGTGATGTCGACATGTGATGTCCAGCCGGAACACAAACTGACGCGGTACGGCACCAAAATTACGTGCTTCAAGAGGGACGA
Organism: Culex pipiens pallens; assembly: GCF_016801865.2. Classification (NCBI taxonomy): domain Eukaryota; kingdom Metazoa; phylum Arthropoda; class Insecta; order Diptera; family Culicidae; genus Culex; species Culex pipiens. Next base: position 88,647,929 of record NC_068937.1, on the reverse strand, counting down.
CTTCGACACGGTGCAAGCCCACCTGAAGAAGAACAAGGTGGAGTTCTACACCTACGGAAGGCGCGGTGATAGACCGCACCGGGTAGTGATGAGAGGTCTTCCGAACCTGGAACCGGATTACATCAAGGAGCTGCTCAAGTCGGAACATGAGCTGGACGCCTTGGAAGTTCACGCCATCAAGCGGAAGCAGCAGCTCCCCGCCATCGATGAGACACCTTTCGTTGTACTCTTCTCCAAGGGGCACACCAGTCTCAAGGAGTTGAGTAGCAAGGTTAAGAAAGTGGGATCAGTCGTCGTCCGGTGGGTGGCCTTCCGGAACAAAGAACCGCACGTGACCCAGTGCAAGAACTGCTTGCAGTTCGGTCACGGAACCAGTAACTGCCATCTCAAGCCCAGGTGCAGCAGCTGTGGGGGTGCCCACAGCACGGAAAAGTGCAAAGCAGAAGAAACGGAAGCCAAGAAGTGTGTCAACTGCTCTGGATCTCACGAGGGTCTGGACCGCAGCTGTCCCAAACGTGCGCAGTTCATCCAGTCGAGGCAGCAGGCGTCCAAGCCGAAGCCGCCAGCATGGAAGAAGGACAAACAGACTCCGGCTGTAGCCGCGTTCACCGCGGCGGATTTTCCTCCGCTACCTGGAGCGGTGCCGTCCGTCGGGACGGAAGAAAAGCATCCTCGTCCCGCAGGAAAAAGTCGAGAAAACACTGGCGCCGGCGCCGGTGCAACCCCGAAGGAGCAACCAGGCGAACGGAAGCTGTACAGCGAGTCCGAGCTGTGGACCATTTATCGAGAATATACACTCAAAATCAGAAGTACCCTTCAAAAAGGGTTTTATCTACCCTTTATCTGTCATCCCAAAGAAAAAAAACCCTTTTTGAGGGTTACTTCCACCCTTTTTTTCAAGTTCACCCGTCGTCACCCTTTAGAAAAGGGTTACTACCGGTAAACTTGAAAAAAGGGTGGAAGTAACCCTCAAAAAGGGTTTTATTTCTATGGGATGACAGATAAAGGGTAGATAAAACCCTTTTTGAAGGGTACTTCTGATTTTGAGTGTAGAGTTCGCTTGAGGCAGTGCAAGACACCCGAAGAACAGATTGATGTGATCGCACACTTGTTGACACATGGCACGAGCAAATGATCATCTAATTCAGTTACGGTTTTTTTTTCTTTTCTTTTATTATTTTCTGTACTATTGATCCTCGGTCCTAACCTGGTCACAGCACCTAAAAGGACCTAATAAAAATAAGTCATGAACAAAACAAAAAAAATACCAAATGATGAATCTCAGGTTGTTATTATTTATCGTGTGTTTAGTAAAGTGTCTGCAACGAATCAATTATTGATCTATTTTTTGGTTCAAAGGTACTGTTAACAAAAGCTTGTCGGAACCACAGTATGGATAACTTAAATTAGTTTTAAACGAAAAAATAGCAGTTTGTCTCAATGATTCAAAAAGTTGAATTTTAGTATACTTAGGTGTCAAGCAAATCATCTTGAATATTTTTCAACCAAGCTCAAACAATTTTGCAAAGACGTCTCCACAGCACCCCAAACTGGCAAGTTTGTAATTATTGTTGCCCTGGCCACGGGATCGATAGAACCGCACCAATTTTTCGCGCAAAAACTTTTCGGACCGAACCCACCAAACAGAGCGAAATAACCTTAAAACGGCTTACCGCTAACGATGACGGCAGCGACGGAGGTGGCGTCACGACGCTACCAGTAGCAGCAACCGTTTGTTGTTGTTGCTCGCTGAAAAGTCAATTACTTTTTAATTAACAATAAAACTGTAATGAATTAATTAATTTGGTTCTAGCCGGCCGCCACTGGCTACGCTAAGCTGGGTTCGTAATGGTGTCTTCTTCCAGAAACGCGCAATCGAATCTCGAAGCTTAACATCCGCAACATTGGAGTCGATGTTTGTTCATTAGTTCGCTAATGGTGAACCTGTGTTTCGCTGCACGTTCTTGTACACTTACCCGAAACAACTTTATCAGCAGTGGCAACGGCAGTGTCTCGGCCGTGATTGGCAAATTCGAGATCAATTTCCTGTCCGTCTAGTCCCTGGACAAGGGGAAGCAGTACGCAGATGCAACAGCAAAGCACTGCTGCAGCCACAACGTGACCAGGCCACCTGGTCCAAGGTAACGACGACCTCATCATGATGAATTCTGCAAACAATAAAAAAGGAAAACTTCAATGAAAAGCCGTCGTCGTCGCCGTCGTTCAAAATTTGCGTCAATGAACGGCTGTGTGAGTTCCTGAAAAATAAAGAAATAGACTATTGTCACGAAGTTTGTTCTTCGCGCGGCAGGTGTGGAAGGCTGCTAACTCAAATTATGTCAGCCTGGGAGAATCTGGAAACCGTCGCTGTAAACACGTTTGAAAGCGTGATTTGTGGAAATGTCTCTGGTTGTCGGTTGTGAATGACTAACGCGCTTCAAAGCACTCGCATCAGATAGAATAATTTGGTTATGAAAACATCCGCCGAACAGGATTACGTTTTATCGCCATGAACAATTGCGTGTTGATGGCTTCTAACTGGCATTAATTGTCTAGGCAGTCGTCACGTTTCAACTCGTGTCATTAAATATTATCAAACATGTTGTATGACGGCTTAACGGTGTTTACTCATTTATTTACCAATGTTGTTCCAAATGAGATCAAAATTTTGGCAAACTTTTTGAAATAAATATTACCATTTTTTATACAGCTCATATTTTTTCATACGATTTAATTCTTATATTAACATTTAAAAAAACAAACTACCACACAGTGTGTTTCTTCTAACAAACTCAAGTTAGAAAAACGGCAACATTCTTACATTCTCTACAATCTAAAATGCTATTAAATATTTTGTGAATCTATTGGGTATTAAATAGCTTTTTAATGAATTACTTAAAACGGTGCACATCAACTTTTGCATCAAGATTATTGTTACAGACATTTTAGAATCTTCAGAGTAGTTTTCCCTAGTATAAACTATCAAAAAAAAATTTATTCATCCCCTGATGTATTGTCTGTAACGTAAGTTACAAATGTGCAGGCCTGGTCCCATGGTAAGAATTTTAACTGATCAACAGCATAGGACAACCAGTCGTGGGACTACAAAATGTTTGTTTATGTTCAGCCCAAAGAATTGCTATTTTCGACTTTCACGTTCTAAAGAAAATTACGGTTTAACCACACTCTGCCGATATATTATACATAGTTTATCATAGCTCAAGATGCGTTACATAAACAGCTTGAAATGGTAAAATCGAAACATTTAAATACAGTAGTTGTTCGGAAAAAAAATGACGGGAACCGTGGTGTAGATCTCGGTGGCATATTTCGAGACGAGATTTGTCTGATCACGCCTTCCGTCGGACGGGAAGTAAATGTTGGCCCGGACTAACCAAAAAAGGTTAGGTCGTTAGCTCAGTCCAGGTGTAGGAGTCGTCTCCCTGGGTCCTGTCTCGGTGGAGTCGCTGGTAGGCACTGTACATTTTTTAGAAAAGAGTATATTTTAAATATTTCTCTACAAACCTCCAAAAAAAATATTGTTAATTGCAATTGTATTGTAAAGAAAACGTAGCATAATTTTACAAATTCTATACATTTCTTTAAAGATCCTCTGGCCTTGGCAACACTTTCACAATTTACAGAAATGTATACAATAACAATGGAACTTGTCTTCACTCGTGAACGTCAATTCCGAAACTGGTTTAATACATTTAAAGTCAACAATCCCACAGTCAGCTTCTCTGGTCTAAGTTCGTTCACTTCTTGGTTCGTGGAGTCGAAAACTTGTCGACACGTTGTTAGCCTTGGGGACGTTCTAAAGCACTGGGGATATCTTCTATACACTGAAAAGATTCTAGTAGAACTACGTCATTAGATTTGAAAGGATGTTTGATATTTAATTTTTATTTATTTTAAAGCTAAATCATTCAAAGCTAAATAATTAACAAACCATGAAGTTACGTTGCAATCATAACACTATTGATGACTCGATTACCTTACTTTGTCACACGAGTAATCACTCAATTTAACTAAATTTGATTCCAAGTACCAAGGTTAAGCTCACTGACTAAACATATTGTCGTGACACAAGAACAATTCGTCGGTGCCATTACAGAGTCATGATAATTGTCACCTGTGTTTGAATCATTCTAGCATACAAAGTACATCCTACGAATTCAACAAAAAGTTGCTAATTCGTGCTTGGTTGTTGTAGCGTAGGTTAGATTAAGTATAGACTTTCGCTTTTTACAAACCCATCTCAGCTTAATTTTAACATTTAAATTCCAATATCTGAGCATCAAATCCCATTCAAGTGTTGACAGGCTCAGGGCAAAGTTTACCAGGGCTTGCACGATTACGATTAGCCACAAATCTTTTTCTCGGCTGTGGCGATGACGTGATGAGTCCAAGAATCAAGAGGTCAGGGCTTGGGGACTGCTCAGTGCCGTTGATTATTATTAATGCGCGCCCGCAACTCGATGTTTATCCGCGTGGCTGCACAATTATCCACCGGCGATGTGAGTCACGTTCTGCACGATGAGACTGCAATGGATCTTAGTTTCACCAAGAGCTTTCTGTCAGATCCAGACACTTTAGTGTGGTCATTTTGCTGCGCTCATAAAATCTTGTAAGAACGTTTTAGGATGTAGTGTTCACGGCAACTTGACATAATCTGCTATAAAAAAATCGTTTTGATGGTTTAATCTCATACGTACTATAGTGAATTGATATATATCATGTAAGGTTTGAACAATTGTGGGATTAGAAAGGAAATTTAATTTTTATTTCGAATCTGCATGTCCCTCAATATTTGCCTTCTTCACCTTACTGAGGAAAAGCTATAAAATCATTCGAGAAATGAACTCGTAGACCAATCATCATGTAAACTAGGGTGCCCAGAATATGGGACTTTGTTCAAATCCTCACTCCCAAAGTTGAATTTTGTTCCTTGACTTATTTTAGGACTCTGGGCGAAATATGAGCAAAATCGGTCATCACTTACCTATTGATACTCGGAGGTGAAGTTTGTATGGGAAAAATCGAAAACCCAAGTTTCTTACGGTTTGGTCTGCACGGTGGGCTACTTCCATCCAAATATTCCCAAAAAAAAATTCCCAACATCCCAGCTGTGAAACTTTATCCTGAAAAGCTATTACCCGAGCAGACGGAAATAACTTGGGAATAACATTTTTTGATTTTTGAAAATACTAGGCCAATAACATTTTTTGTTATTTATAACAGGATTTGTTATTCGTCGTTATGGTTTTTTTGTTATTGGATTGTTATTGAAATAACGGACCAATAACATTTTTAGTTATTCTTCGAACAAATCTTTGTTATTGTTTTTTGTTATTTTAACAACTAATCCGATCATCCCAATAACAGTTGGCGGTATTCTTCCATAACAAAAAATGTTATTCCAAAGTTGTTTTGGCTTTAGCTTAGCTTAGCTTAGCTTAGTTAACCGTACTCTAGCCGAGCATAAAGCTCGCAATAGCTAGGTTGGCGCCGATAAGGAAAATAAATGCGTCAGGAATGCGCCGAATGACACATTACCACTCATTTGTCCTTTTGGTCGACTCCTCACGATCAACGGGGGAAGTGGGGGAGGGATGTGATGATTGGATACCTTATAGAGATGCCTAAGAACTTAGACGACCTCCAAGATATCCGGATTTGGAAGGGGAAAGGGATTTATGGGATACTCCACCGACGAGTGAAGTAGTGCGAATTGGTTGTTAAATATAATTAAAATTGAAATGCAGTACAATAATAAGGATAAAACTAGAACGCTCTCACCCAAATCCAGGGATCATCCAACCCGCTCCGTAAACATGCGCTGCCGAATGTGGCCGCCAAGTGGTCACCGCCTGCCTCCGTCACCGTTGAACTGGCTTCCAGCTTCCGCAGCCACCTGGCCCTGATTTCCTCCGGATTGAGCTCCATCTCGAATTGCTTCTTCTTCGCTTGAGATACTTCCACTTTGCGGCAATTTCTTCTTATGTTAAATCAATATTCCGGATATTCTCAAAAATTCGTGACGGATCGAAAAATAAACGCGCCCGCACACCACGACTACTTCGATCTATCTATTCCAAAGTTGTTTTGGCTTTCAACCAATATCAGACCAATAACAAATTTTGTTATGATAACATAAACTGTTATTAAACCCTTATGCAAAAATTGATTTTTCAAGAAGATTCTATTACAATTTTTGTTATTTTAACAGTATTTGTTATTGAAATGGCATGAATTTTGTTATTACCGTCTGCCCGGGTAGCGATTTAAAAAAGTAATTTTTGTATGAAAAACGTTTTTTTCACCAACTTTAGCTCGAGTATCAATGGGTTAATCTCATCCAATTTCGCTAAGAATTTACACAGATGCTTATGTTACCTATCGACTCAGAATCAAATTCTGAACAAATGTCAGTGCGTGTGTATTAGGGTGGTCCAAATCCGGACTTTTTTGGGGCTACCCCCTGAAATCAAAGATTGACCCATCACTAGGCTAAATTCCAAATTTGAGCTCATTTTGACCACGGGAACCCCTCCCTCCAATCGCTTAAACTTTGTATGGGAAAAATCGTCAAAATGTATGGAGAAAAGCAACTGTTTTACTTTTTACCTGTGGAAGGTGCCATAATTATCCGACTCTTTCCATTTCTCAAATGTAGAACCTTCATTAAATTTAGAACAACTTTCCCGAAGACAGCATATTTTTAGGATTTTTTCCCGCGAAGTTATTGGCGCCCAAAACTGACCCTTTTTGCGCGGCCAGCTGTAAGGGGCTACCTAACAACGATGTTTATTTCCAATTCGTACACGCACGTGCTCTCTCTCAGGTTCAAACTCTCTCACGAGCTTGCTTGCCTGCCTGCCTGCCTGTTTACCTACAAGCGCGCGCTGTTTCTCTGCTTGGACTTTTGTCGCCGTCGTCGTTTTCGTTTGCTATCCGCTGCGCTGCGTTCTTGACATCCAGAGTTTTTTTTGAATAGGACCAATAAACTATTGTCTTTCATATGTTTATAGGACCTTATCAAAAAAAAAAAAAAAACTCTAGACATGTTTATTATAATGTTGAACTAAAATACCATGTTTGTTTTGAGATTTAAAATTTAATGTAATATGTGATCAACGTGGCAGTGCGTGGCCGAATGGTTACGCTGTCCGCTTTGTAAGCGGATGATTCTGGGTTCGATTCCCATCTGCTGCAACCTTCCATCGGATGAGGAAGTAAAATGTCGGTCCCGGCCTTGGTTGTTAGGCCGTTAAGTCATTCCAGTTGTAGGAGTCGCCTCCATGCCATAAGTACAAACAACACACCAAACCAAGCCTACTCCGGTGGAATCGCTGGCGGCGGTTGGACTCGCAATCCAAAGGTCGTCAGTCCAAACACTGGGGTGGAAGGTTCCTTGGAGTAAAAACAGGTTTGGGTGCTCTCCCCATTCAAGCCTTCGGACTCCTAGGTTCGAGCAGAAACTTGCAATAGAGACCACAAAAGACCCGGGGGCCGTTAATGTGGATGGTTTGATTTTTTTTTTGTGATCAACAATACATATCATATAATAAGAGCGTGTGAGAGAGAATACAAATTTGATTAATTAGTTCATCCATGAATCGTCATCTGTTCTGATCCAAACCTAACAAACGTTTTGGAAGGAATTTTCTTTAGTTTTTTTTTAAACTGAATCCAAATGAGTATCTTAAAAGAAGGCCGCAACTGCAAGATCTGAAGGTAGTTAACGATTGTGCAGAAAGAGATGTTTCCTGAATCAAAAAATTTACAGGTAAACTAACAAAAAATTAAAAACAGTTGCAATATTTGTTGCAGGTGGTCTAGGATCACAGAAAGAAATTTCCAGAAAGAATAAAAAAATAATTTTAGAGAGTATGAATGGAAATTTGCAGCAATAATTGTAAAATTGCCTTGATTTGTTCTGATTTGTACTAAAGTATATTTTTGTTAAAGCAAACTACCTAATGGAACAACATTTGTATTTCCTGAAGATTTTTTTTTTTAATAATTGAATCATTATCATGTTTCTTTAGCATATACGAAAAACTGCGTGTAATGCTTGGAAAAACAGAGAAACCCTGTTCTCATGACATTTGCTGTACTTTTTCAATCGAGCCTAAGCTCTCTTTTCTTTAAACTATTTTTTTCAGCGCAGTTTATTTTTTATTTTTGACATAATTTAAGAATTTATATGCTAAATATATCTCAAAACAATCCTGCTATTTTAGTTGAAAATTATAATAAACATGCCAGAAACGCAGCGCAGCGGATAGCAAACGAAAACGACGACGACGACAAAAGTCCAGCAGAGAAACAGCGCGCGCGCGCTTGTAGGTAGCCAGGCAGGCAGGCAGGCGAGCAAGCTTGTGAGAGAGTTTGAACCTGAGAGAGAGCACGTGCGTGTACGAATTGGAAATAAACATCGTTGTTAGGTAGCCCCTTACAGCTGGCCGCGCAAAAAGGGTCAGTTTTGGGCGCTAATAACTTCGCGGGAAAAAATCCTAAAAATATGCTGTCTTCGGGAAAGTTGTTCTAAATTTAATGAAGGTTCTACATTTGAGAAATGGAAAGAATCGGATAATTATGGCGCCTTCCACAGGTAAAAAAGTAAAACAGTTGCTTTTCTCCATACATTTTGACGATTTTTCCCATACAAACTTTAAACGATTGGAGGGAGGGGTTCCCGTGGTCAGAATGAGCTCAAATTTGGAATTTAGCCCAGTGATGGGTCAATCTTTGATTTCAGGGGGTAGCCCCAAAAAAGTCCGGATTTGGACCACCCTAGTGTGTATGTATGTAAGTCCGTGCACCGAAAAAAATTAACTCGATTTTCTCTGGACTGGCTGAACCGTTTTGGACCGTTTGAGTCTTATTCGATTCGTCCATAAGACCTTAGTTAATGTTATTATGTTTAGTGAAGTACTTCAAAAGATATGCTGAAAAACGATTCTGACTAAAGCTCGAAAGATTGTAATAAGGCCATTTTGTTATACATTTTTAGAAAGGTATTTGAAAGATAAAGGATAAAGTTTCACGTTAATCGAAAAGGGGACGGGGTAACTGCTGTGTGAGTTGGCGGAGAATTACCCCGGTGCAACTTGGCAATTTTTTGAGTCAAAAATTTCAATTATTCAAAAAACAACAGTAGGGTCCTATGTTAATTTTTATGTACAACGGTAAAACGCACGACTAAAAACCCTTTTTGATCACTTTTATTTAATTATTTTATTTTGACGGTACACACCAACCAGAACTTTTTCCACCAAGATTTTTGATACACAAATTTTAGTCTCTTTAAAACTACGGTAGCAATTGATATATTTTGTCCATTCATCCCTCAAAGCACTATCTACAAAACATCTTCCAACAAATTTTGACTATTTTTACAATCAGATTGTAACTAGATTGGGTCCGTAAGTTTGACTATTTTGAAATAAGAAGAATGACAAGACAACATTTTACGATGGTCCCCTTTAAACGAGCTGTCAAGTAGGTAAATTGTAAATTGAATAAAAAAAAACGATTCAAATCCTTTACGGTCGTACCAATTTATAAACCAAATATAAAAAAAATATATATGGTCTTTTATTCCAAAAGAACAATGAGTTTTGTTAAGTTTAGAACAAAGCATATCGTTTCTCAAACTCAAGGCTATCCAAAGATCGATCGAAAATACCGCAGCTTAAAAATCTCAAACCAAATGGGTGGTTCTGGTTCTGAAATCTGGTTGATTGAAGTTAGTTTGTGATGTTTGCCAATTGTGGAACAGAAACGTATTGAAAAGTTATTTCCAGATAGATATTTTCATAATATTGGGTTTTATTTGTTCATTATGGATATGGTAAAAGCTTAGGTTCAGATCAATGAATACACACAAGAAAAGACGACAAATTTCCCTAGAAATCAGGCTAGTTTTTTAAGCACTAATTTGCCCGGCTGATGCTAACACGGCGAAAACGACACGCCCAGTATTCTTTCTTCCCTCAAACAAAATCGTGCTCCAGAATTCGTATGATGAATTTATGGGTGATCCCAAAGTACGCGGAATTTTTCGCTACACCACTTAAAATCTATTATAAAATTAACTGAGACGAATGTTTGCGCATCCATAAATCATTTCAGCAAGTAACACTGGCGCGGGCGGTGGTCGTTAAAAACTGAGTTCGGAAATCAACTGCCGTTGGCCTCGTAATTTATTCTTCCATGCTTTTACTACTACCGGCTGCTGACTGGCGAAAAACAAATATAATTTGTAAATTCTTCCTGCGTGCCCGGTGTGCGCTCGTTTTTCCGCGCGTATAATATATTCCATTTTTCTATTGCTGTTGTTGCCTCTATACGGATGATTAACTCGTTGAGATATTTCTGGCAAACGAGCCGGTTCGGTTCTGGAAGTGGCTTATCGATCAAGAGTCCACACCTCTTATATTCGCTTCTCAACACTGTGAATAAATTTTATTTTTACTTTGATCGAATTTCTAAGGTGGATTTCTAGTTCATAAATGTTGTTTTCGTAATTGCAAAAAAGAATTAGGGAATCTATAAAGGAAGCCAAAGCGAAAGTTTACTGAAGAACTAGGAATCACATAAAATCTGAATCACTTCACCACCCGCTTCAAATCCCTTGAATCATACCATTGACTTTTTGTTGTTTGATGAACAATTGTGATACAACTTCGAGTTGAATCACTTGTTGATAAACGGTAAACACAAACAAACTCTGATACGCACAATACCATTGAAGTACTGACAAACTTGATTGCAGAAAGCTTGTCTATAAATGTAGCAAATTATAATTTTCCGCTTTTTGGAGGACATATTTCCTGTGAATGTTCACAAACTATCTTGACTGTGATTCAATGTTTTTTGATTATAACAAAATCAATTTTGACCATTTGTGCTAAACAAATAGGTGTTGAACGCACACAATTCCCGCCACTGCACACAGCACGTACTTTGTTTGCAGCCTTGTTTAGCAGCGACGCATCGATCGATTCCGTCGAGTTCGATCACTTAGCAGCTCGGACTACGATTGGCCAGTCGCCGGCGTCGTCGTCTTCCCTGTCTCGATGACGTCGTCTCTTCTCACCCAACCAGAAGAATCACAACAAAACGGCAAAAATAATGCTATTCTCACACGCGAACAGGCGAGCGATGTCTCGACGAAAAACGAGCAACGAGCGTCCGCTTTCAGCGACTTTACTTCCGAGACTGAATTGGTCTGGCGGCGCTGTTTTGCTGCTGGCATACAGATCAAGCATCAAGCGGGGCTGAACCGGAATGAGTAGCAAATGAGCGTGTTTTCCCAGCTGGCTAGCCGGCTACTACCTAGCAGAGAATGGAGAGGGGTGCGGCACCTTCTTCTGGGGGTTGTTGTTGTTGATGGCGCACAGTGGGATTTGTTCTGGTGGAGGGGACTGATATGATTTAATTTTTTGGGTTGATGTTGTGAACATTAGGGGAACTATACCCTTTCTCAGCCTATTTCTATTATCGGCCTATCAGCACTTTGATCATGAATTACAGCTTTCATAAAGTGTTTTTGACTGTTTCAAAGTAATAAATAGCTCAAATAAAAGTGAGCAAGCAACTCTCCATCTCTGAAAATGTTGATTTAATAGCGGAAAACGGCAAAAGTGATGGGAATTGGTCGAACGGCTTAGAGTGATTAAAATGGGTATATTTCCCCTATATGTCAGAGACATCAGTTCTACTTTTTAACCAGCATGATACACTAAACCAAAGGCTGTATTTTGGAATACAGTGGCTGTCGATCTTCTCGATATCAATATTGCTCCAGCTGTCAACCATTTTTTTAGTCTCTTCAAGTAGCATGCTTTGATTTTTGGATCTATAATTTGATACCACTCGCTCTCGGTCCCTCCAGTATCGACAACAAGAGAGTCCACTGTATTACCTATTGTTGGTGAAATATTACCTAAATTAATGTTTAAAAACATAAATAATTGTAATGTTTATTGATTTCATTAATATTGACGAAGTCGGTCGATTTCATGCACTATTATTTTTGTATTTTTAAATTTGAATCAAACTTTGTAGGGACCTTTCCTATAAATAAAATGCCATTTTGTGTCATTGCTTAATTGCTACAAGGCTCCATGAAATTTTGGCTGCAGCCCATAAATTCGTAAATATTCAAAAAAAATTTGGTTTATTCATCAAAGTTGTAATAAGAAAATAACTAATTTAATCCACTTATTTGGTTGGAGCCGTCCTCACTCCTAATCAAAAATGGATAACACAAAATATCTTAAAAATTATATTCATCTGAATAATAAACACTGAATACCAACTTCGCCAACTTTGTCTAATGCGGATCCGGCTTAAAAAAGTACATAAATATCACTTAATTTGGCATAGCTCGAGACAGGGTTGCCAGATCTTTAAACTTTTGGACTACTTAGAAAGGAATTTTGATAAACTTATCCAAGAGGAGTCAAACAGTTGGAATATCTGAGATCCGGAGATAAAATTCGAGCTTTCGATTCTCAACGTTGACACTTTGTTATACATAACAAAAGAACTACTTATTGGATCGTCCAGAAATTGAATAGCACAGTATGGGGCAAAAAACCGGATTGAACGCAACCTGTTTGACACTAATCGAATCAGCCAGTTCCGAGAGAACTTGAGCACTACGGCACACATACACAGACATTTGTTCAATTTTCGATTCTGAGTAGATGGGTACACATGAAGGTGGGTCTTCGAGCTTTCTATTAAAAATTAAATTTTAGAGCAGGATTATAGCCTTATTTCAGTTAGTAAGGCAAAATAGGTAAATGCCCCTTCTTTTATGGGGCTCCCTGGAAATGCTCCAATCGACATAATTGAATTTTAGAGAGTTTTCTGACAAAACATAAAATTTTAAATTTCGGGCATAAATGTTATTGAAATATCTTGAGCAACCCACGTTTATCTATGGGGGTGGCAAAAAAAGGGGATGCTCATGGTTGCATATCGTCGCCGTCGTGCTAACTTGTCGTATGTGAATTTTGGGCCAAATTGAGTTAAGAACGCCATTTTGTGCAGCTCACAACGCATCATCTTTTGACTTTTACAGATCCCCAAAATTCGATTTCAATCCTGGGATATTCAATAATAACCAAAAAAGCTCCGCGGATTTTTGTCACTTTTCATATGAAAGAAGTTTCAATCTTGTCGTGCTATCTTGTCACTCCTTAAAAATTGCTGTAAGTGCGACAATTGGGTACTAAAGCCCTATGTCAATTTGTATGTACAACGGTAAAAAACACGGTTAAAAACCATTTCTGATCACTTTTTTCATTTTAATGCAAAATTTTTTTTTGACAGGACAACATTTTTTCGATGGATTAACTATGGTCCCCTTGGACGAGCTGTCAAGTAGGAGCTTTTCTGTCAAGGAGGACCGCGAGGTTAATTTTTCAAAATTGATTTAAAAATCCATTTTAAACTCTTTGTGGACGTACAAAGGGTCATTGTACTCAGAAAAATAAGCTTTATCGCTGTAAACAATAATATCAACAATCTAAGCTTCATTTTAGGACCCAATTGGCCAAAGGGATTTCAGGTCAGAACGCGTTTGACGCACGTACAAGTTAGACTACCGTAAACATTTGTAATTATAACTCGGGATTCCAGCAACCAACTTCAACCAAATTTCGGGACAACGCACAGAATGGTCAGCCAAACAAAACGTGTTTGTTATTGTTTACATTGCGTGCTCTAGTTTTTGTACATTCAAGGTCAAACATTAAAACGCGTTTTTCTCGGAACGTCGAAATGGCGGGTGCGAAAAGATAGCACGACAGCGTCGATATAAGAGGATGCACATGATTGCTTAAGATGACTCCATAGATTTAAAAGCCGAAATTTTTCATATTTTCTGACTGTTACAACGTATCGCAAACTAACCAGATAATTTAAGTCTCACCCAAATAGCCCCTTATTTCCTAATGTCAAAAAAATGATCACTTCTAAATATATCTTATGATAGTTCGAATCAAAACTAACATTTCAAAACAGCGTAATGTTGTTTTTAAGTCCTGTTTTTGAAATATTTGTTTCCAAGAGATCAAAAATTATACTCATGTTTTTGTTAATCTGACAATTTTAAATAAAAAAGCAAAATAAGAAACATCCTCCGGTGTTCCCGTGATTACCCTAGAGTCTCTCTATTTTGAATAACCTCAACGTCATAAGTGCTAATTGAAATCACAAACAGCACGTTTCCTATTTTGGAATGCTTTTATGCTTGGAGTGTGCAATGATGATCTATCATTACTCACTGTTCCGACTTCCCAATATAGTTTTGATAATTCTCACAATCAAACGTTGTTGAAATCTTTGCGTTTGCAAGTGCAATCATCATGAACGAATGCCACAGTACTGACTAATCAATTAAAATGCAGTGCGAATAAATTCACGGTGTAATAGCATCATACTGCCTCCCTCACTGTTGAGGGCACTGGCTGCACTTTGAAAGTGAATGCGTGTGGTGCAATTAGCGAGTCAATTGCAATCAATCAGATACGAAATCAGGTAGAGTAGTAGCTGTATGGTAGAATATTGATCTGCGTACAAAAATTATAAAAAAATATCTTATATGCTAAGTCTACGCTACACTCCAAAGAAACAAACAAACTTTAACAATTCCAGCCTCGAAAAGTGTAGCAATGAATTGTTAAGTTTACCAGCTGCTAAATATCACATAAATATTTCATGCATACTTTTTACCTTCGCCAAAGTTCAACTCTGCACTAAGCTCCAAGAACTTGCATCGCAGAAGGATCGCTGTATTTGTCAAAGACCGGGTATTGTTATGGCCCCCACCCTCGCTAGAACTTCCCGCCGTAAAGAATAACTATTAACCCAGCTGTATTGTAAATTCAAATTTTCCTCCGTTCTTGCTCCAAAGCTCGTGATTTTAAGATTACTTCCGAGTGCAGTAGCAAAACCCTACGACACGCGGAAGAGCAGAAACCGCGCAGAAGGGCGAAACACTTTTGAGAGCTGCATCAACACAAGAGGTTTACCTCTGCGTGAAGTTCTTCTTTAGACTGGGTGCAAACTCGCTTGAATGGGGTGGTCTGGTTTCACACGCGTTATACGCCGGATAACCTTGCTCGTGGTCAATGCCAGATGAGCGAGCGAGATGCGATGTGATGCTGCGTGGTCTATTGTATGCTAGACTAGAGCTGTATCCTTTGAATATTAATCTATTAAACTTTGTGCAATGTTGCCAAACTATATATAGTATAATATAAGCAGACTTTTGTTCCGTTGTCGAGAAGCAAGTTGACAAGAAAAAAATATATTCACCTTTCTCGAGATTTTGGCTTACTACTTCAACAATGGCATCTTTCTCCAGAATAAACTCTCCGCTACGTATCTCCGGCTGCGTATCTTCCGGAGGGGTCCTCACATGTGGTCGCGCAACACCGCCACTTCTGCGATGACTCATAACGAATTCAAACTTCAGGTCACGTAATGGTTAATTCAATTTTTCGCTCCGGGTCGTTCGGCCGGGAGTTTGATGGCACCCGCACCCGCATAATCCCATACAAGCACGGGGGAGAAGGGAGGGGGATGGTCCTCGTATTTACGTGTGAACCCACAAAATGGGTAGACCCCTGCCAGCCTGCCAAAGTACCTCCCTCACACACTTTATTTGTTCATTTTGGTCTAAGCTCGCAAAGTGGCCGACGACAATTTCGCGGATAAATAAAAGCACAATATTCAGTTTTGTTTCTTCGACCCAGGAGCAAAATGAGCTGGAGTGATAATGAAAAAGGTTACGTCTTTTTTTGGCGGTGGCAGATTCAACCGCCACTTGCGGCGTTAGGAAACATTTGGGGCAAATTGCCCGGAACAACCTCGTGCTGGAGTCACTCTAGCTGTTACGACGACAGACACGCATTGAATCAAACCTCTCATTTGCATTAATCTCAATGGAGTTACTATAGTAGTATGTTTCGGTGTGATTCGAATAAAAACTCGTAGTTTGGTTGAGTTTTAGTAGTATTAGACATTAAAGTATTCAAACAGCAAATTGACAAATTCTGATCCTTTGCTTGTTTGAAAACTTTCAATTAATACTGTTGGTTAAATGATGCAATAGCATCTAATTGATGTGGTTTGATCCCTCTAAACTAATCCGTAAAACTAATAACGACTTTCTTCAGTTTCAGGTAAACTACATATATTTTGTGTGTAACAGTGTTTGGTAAGACCGATCTAATCTACTGTTACTCTTACAATTCACAATTCTATAACTTTACACACTTACACACGCACAACACCCAACATTTACAATGTCGTCAATGCAACGGTGTTATCACGTCGTCGTCGTCGTCATCGTTTGTGCACCACCACAATCCGCAGTATCGAAAGGTGTACCACTATTGGAACTGTTGAGGAGCACGTGTTCGTATATTGATGTGGCCCTTTGGGCAAACGTTCAGTTTTCGCATATTTTTACCACCGAAACATCCCTTAACAATCAGCGAAAATGTCCCAGTTCGTTGAAACCACTTGTATTATAAAACTTTTTTCTGAAGTTAATACGTTTTGCTAGTTCCAATATTATCCAATGACATTTTCCAATAGTTCTCATCGCCCTCTCTTTGATAGTCCCGCTAAAAGAGTGTTGGAGTGTTTTCGTAGCTTCCCTTTTAAAAATCCTATAGATTTTGTAATTCACTAAACCAATCTTTTAAACCCTAACCTGGTTGAAATACAATACAAAAACTATGTTATTGGGCAAAAGTGGAAGTGACCCATTTACATTGTTTTGCTTGAAATGACAACATAGGGAAAGCTTCATGAGAAAATTTAACTTAACTATGTGTCCACGATTTAATACACAATTTAAACAAACCTGTATTTCGATCAATTGCGAAATATATAAGGGCTTTCCACTTCGCTACAACGTAAAAAAGTTGGTAACTTTGCAAAAGTTTTTTTTTTTTTAAATAACATTTGACTATTCTTGATGGTTTGAAAAAATCTGAAATCAAACGCTCGCTTACAGCATTGCCTTGGCTTTCTCTATTGCGAGATTCCTACTCGAAACTAGGTGTTCCAAGGTTTGAAACGGTGAGACAATCGAAACCTATTTTTACACCTAAGCTTCCATCCAATCCGGGATTCGAACTGACGATCTTTGGATTGTGAGTCCCACTGCCAACTAGCGACTCTACCGAGGCAGGATCCAGGGAGACGACTCCTACACCTGGACTGAGCTAACGACCCAACTAGCTGTCAGAAGTGCTTGAACTCAATCTTTTTAAGTTATGAAAGTCGATTTTATGAATATTTTAACATTCTCAGCAAAGATGTTCCCAGTAAAACGACAACAAGATTTAAGATTTTTTTAAAAATAAAAAAATTGCATTGAGCCAATAGTACTTGTGCTTGGGATTTGGGCTTTAAAAAATATCGAGATTATGTCCTGTAGCTGACGAAAAATGACCACAGTGTGTATCACTCTAGTAGTTACGAACCTTCACAATGTTCCAAAAATAAAGCCTACATTAGGTTGGCTCGTCATTTTGCTTTATCGAATTAAGTAAGATGTAAGTTTTTTAATTCCTGATGCTTTAAAACAACCCCACCCAATTTGAGTATTTTACAATTTACATTTTAAAATAAAATGTATATTCCCAAAAAAAATCCCAAAAAATATGGTGTTTCAAGCCACTGAAAGAAGATTAACCTTGCATTTTAGACAAGCTTTGAGTAGGTACCGTCAACTGGGGTGAATCGGGACTACAGTCTGATTAAAATCAGCAGCTTTAATAGCACCTATTTAGTTGATTTAGTATAGGGCAAGTACCTGACTAAAATAGCTGCCCCAATTCGCCCCAGATGACGGTACTGAGCATGAGAGATGAGCATGAGAGCATGGTTGCCCCTCCGTTGCTGAACAGAACCGTAATATCCTTTCAGCACTACTGATTATAGGCTTCGACGATCTAGTGGTGTTTCTCTTATCAACAGCATGTATGAATGCGCTGAAAAGATAAAACACCATGATTGCTAAAGCTAGATCAGTTGCGAATAGGTAACAGTCATTGGCCACCAACGGCGCCCGCCATGTCAGTTTGTAGACCTCGATTTTAAGGGACGGGAATGTTAGTTAGCGCAGGTTGCTACTAGGGCAGCTGATTTACTCTGTGCTTACACCCCACAAGCGCCAAGAACCTGAAAATTTGTTAGTAGGATAGGGTGCTTGGTCAGGATTCATCATAGAAGATGATGATGCGACCTAAAATCATAGTGTTTGTTGAAAGGTTTTATATATTATTCTCAAGGCAAACAATCGGATGCTGCGGATGAGACATTTCCCGTTTAACTGTTGTTAAATTTTCAATGAAATGGTTTCATCTTAGACAGCCGGCTGTGGAAAGATAAAGCCAAATAATGTTTATTTAAAGAATGAGGTGTTAAACGCAGTGCTGCAATGATAGCGTAGTCTGATTTTTAATTATATAACCATTTAATTCATAAATTTGTTACGGAAACGACGCTACGAACTCAACCATCAAATGCCTTCCGATCTTCTTTCTGTTAACTAGATGAGGTATTGATTATCGTTGCCTCTCGAGCTACGATGCTATGGAGAGGGCTTAACACACAAACAACCGACGTCGAGCCCTCCGAGCTACGGAGCTATGGGAAGGTCTTTTCAACACAAAAAAGACTCGCACACCACACAACGTTCTTGATGAATCAAAATATTATTTTACGCGGTAAAACTAACGAACTCAACCGTCAAATTGCCTTCCAACCAGCGATGATGAAGCAAGGGCACTTTGCACACGAACACAAATCCGCTTGCACTGACGGAACATTACGCACAAACAGCCACACAAAAGAGACGAAATTATCGCGAAAAACCAGGACTGCGCGTCCCCAGAAGCACTGCACTTATGACGGCATTATTCAATTATACTGACCAATCACCCCATGCACACAAACAGCCACACAAAAGAGACGAAAATTATCGCGAAAAAACAGGACTGCGCGTCCCCAGAAGCACTGAACTTATGATGGCATTATTCAATTATACTGACCAATCACCCCATGCACACAAACAGCCA
Source organism: Culex pipiens pallens (assembly GCF_016801865.2). Lineage (NCBI taxonomy): Eukaryota > Metazoa > Arthropoda > Insecta > Diptera > Culicidae > Culex > Culex pipiens. The sequence goes on along the minus strand of NC_068937.1, from coordinate 88,628,802 downwards.
CACAAAAGAGACGAAAATTATCGCGAAAAAACAGGACTGCGCGTCCCCAGAAGCACTGAACTTATGATGGCATTATTCAATTATACTGACCAATCACCCCATGCACACAAACAGCCACACAAAAGAGACGAAAATTATCGCGAAAAAACAGGACTGCGCGTCCCCAGAAGCACTGAACTTCAATTCGCCCCAGATGACGGTACTATGTATTAAGCTTTCTTATACACCATATTCTTGATTTACACAACGAAATGGGGGTGTTTAATTCGAGAATCGTTTAAAAAAAGAATGTCCATGACTTAATTTGAGAATATGACTTAAATTAAGAATCTTTGAGATTTCGTAATTTGTCGGAGAATTTTCAAAATGTATCAATATTATTTTGTTTGGTTATGTTATTAAAACATTTTTGCATGGTTTTGGAACACCTGGGATGTTTTAGTCCATCCGAAACTTCCGGAAATTTTGTGCAGCAGGCTAACCGAAGAAACAAGTTGAAACTTAAAAATTTTGACAACGGATCCTACCCAAACTGCTTCAGTGAGTACGGTAGGCTACAGTGCATTGTTGTAACAACTGATTGGGATGATCTGGGACATCCAAGGACTCCCTGGAGTTAAGATCTGTGGGTCTACCGCCGTAACAAGCAAGAGGTCGACGGATTTTGACCCCGGAACATACCCGCATAGCTTCAGTGAGTATGGTAGACTACTTTGCTGATGTGTAGGGATGTCCTGGATCATCCAAGGACTCCCTGGAGTTAAGATCTGTGGGTCTACCGCCGTAACAAGCCATAGGTCGACGGATTTTGACCCCGGAATATACCCGCATAGCTTCAGAGAGTATGGTAGACTACTTTGCTGATGTGTAGGGATGTCCTGGGTCATCCAAGGACTCCCTGGAGTTAAGATCTGAGGGTCTACCATCGTAACAAGCAAGAGGTCGACGGATTTTGACCCCGGAATATACCCGCATAGCTTCAGAGAGTATGGTAGACTACTTTGCTGATCTGTTTGGATGTCTTAGGTCATCCAAGGACTCCCTGGAGTTAAGATCTGTGGGTCTACCGCCGTAACAAGCAAGAGATCGACTTATTTTGACTCCGGAACATACTCGCATAGCTTCAGTGAGTATGGTAGACTACTTTGCTGATGTTCTAAGATGTTTTAGGTCGTCCAAGGACTCCCTGATGATCTGAGGGTCTACCGCCGTAACAAGCAGAAGGTCGACGGTTTTGACCTCGGGACATACCCGTATAGCTTCAGTGAGTATGGTAGACTACTTTTCTGATGTGTTGGGATGTCCTGGGTCATCTTAGGACTCCCTGGAGATATGATAGACCACCAGATCTTAACTCCAGGGAGTCCTTGGATGACCCAAGTCAGCCCAACACATCAGCAAAGTAGTCTACCATACTCTCTGAAGCTATGCGGGTATGTCACGGGGTCAAAATCCGTCGACCTCTGGCTTGTTACGGCGGTAGACCCACAGATCTTAACTCCAGGGATTCCTTGGATGACCCAAGTCATCCCAACACATCAGCAAAGTATTCTACCATACTCACTGAAGCTATACGGGTATATTCCGGGGTCAAAATCCGTCGACCTCTTGCTTGTTACGGCGGTAGACCCACAGATCTTAACTCCAGGGAGTCCTTGGATGACCTAGGACATCCCAACACATCAGCAAAGTAGTCTACCATACTCTCTGAAGCTATGCGGGTATGTCACGGGGTCAAAATCCGTCGACCTCTTGCTTGTTACGGTGGTAGACCCACAGATCTTAATTCCAGGGAGTCCTTGCATGACCCAGGACATCCCTACATATCAGCAAAGTAGTCTACCATACTCACTGAAGCTATGCGGATATGTTCCGGGGTCAAAATCCATCCACCTCTGGCTTGTTACGGTGGTAGACCCACAGATCTCAACTCCAGGGAGTCCTTGGATGTCCCAGATCATCCCAATAAGTTACTACAACAATGCACTGTAGCCTACCGTACTCACTGAAGCAGTCTGGGTAGGATCCATCGTCAAAATTTTGAAGTTTCAATTTGTTTCTTCGGTTAGCCTGCTGCACGAAATTTCCGGAAGTTTCGGATGGACTAGAACATCCCAGGTGTTCCAAAACCATGCAAAAATGTTTTAATAACATAACCAAACCAAATACAATTGATACATGATGAAAATTCTCCGACAAATTACGAAATCCCAAAGATTCTTAATTTAAGTCATATTCTCAATTTAAGTCATGGACATTCTCATTTTAAGCCATGACTTAAAAAAAGTTGCGTAAATCGAGAATCGTTTAAAAAAAGGTGACTTAAAAAAAGAATATGGTGTACACTGTCGTATTTTTCAGAAGCCTCACGAGCATGTACAGACAAAAACTATCATAAAGTTAACTTCGTGGCAAACAAAAAGGGGAACTTTTGCGGCGCAAAATTTAAAATAATGCAGATTTAGCTATTTCTTCCTGGTTCCCGATGCCATGAACATTTCAACTTCATATAAACTCATTTTTGTTTCAGGGTACAATTTCGCTGAAGACATTAAAGCGGTCTATTCACTCTTAAGAAATTTTCAAGTATTTAATACATATCTTGTTACATACTTAACTGCCCACCATTGAAAAAACGGCTAATATCCACTTTTGCCAAAAACGAGATATTAGCACCAGGTGGTAGAGGATGTTCCAACGCATCTTCTGAAACTTGAATTTTACTGAAATAGTGCTTAGACTTGGCTGCCGATGCCAAAAACTAAACGGCTAATATGCCACTCTTATGGGAAATTGCCTTGACGGAGATTTTGTCACAAACACTAGAACGCGTTTTTCTCGGAATACTTGATTTGGCATAATAGCCGAATTTTCAATTATGGGCAGTTAAGTATTGGCCTTATCTTTGAACCACGTGGTCCTTTGAAGGGATGGGGAGGGAGGTTCATCAAAAGACCACGGTGCATACCAAAAAAGGATAGTGTCCTACCACTATAATTCTATATATCTTATTTTATACACTGATGCTCAACATTTGTGTGGGTTTTTTATTTATGATCCTCAGAAAAAGTTCATAAAAGGTATGCTTCCTTATGACTTGCATTGAAGCGCAAATTAGTGTTGTTCGATGTAATTTATCATAAAACATAAAATAATATAATCTGTGAATCACTGTTATTTCTTGCTCATACCCTGATTACTCTAGTAGATGGTTGAAAATCGTTGTAAAAAATACCCCATCTTGTAAATATTGGTGATTGTCGTCCTACCAATGGGATTATTTATAAAAGAGCACTCGAACGCCATTCTACAACGAATAGTTATGTTTAAGTTCTCCACAGTAAATACTTTTTTAGTTTTACCATAACACCGTTTTTAACAGTTACACCCAAATGCATGTTCAAACAAAACAGCCAACACAATACCACTCAAAACCCCACACGTAGGTAGAATAGTTGTTTTCTTTAGGAAATAATTTATGTATTACCGTAACAAAACAATCGCGTCATCATCGGTCATTTCCGTAATTTGATGTCAATCAACCGCAGACGCATTCTGCACTTTGGATCATTAAATCTGAACCCGTTTCCCGTGTATTCTTTCAGATTCCCCAAAGCATTACGGTGAGTACTCCATCAGGCCCATTGGAACTCGCGTACGGTGTGTTTGTGTATGTATGAAATTGTACCGTAAAATCATTCTTTACCACACAAGTAAGTTTTATAACCCGATTTACAACCGATTGGCATTTAAGACGAGATAAAACACTGACAGCGTTGGTGAAGGGTACACTCTCGCGAGGAGTTGCTCTTTTCTTATTCGTCGTTGTTGTGCTATCTTGCATTAGGCCCATATACATTTGGCCAAACGAACGTGAAGATAGCACAACCACGACGGATTGCAATGAAGGAGCAACGATCATTGAAAATTGGGAAATAATTGATGTTATGATATTGCTGCAGTAAATCTTCCGAAACCGAGTCATGAAATGGAAGCAAGGCTACTATCAATCATGGTCGGTATTGAGTAAACTTTTTTCTCTTTCGTTTTGTGATTTTTTCATGATTATGATGAAAGAAAGATGTCTCGTAATTGATTTATGATACACTTGTATGAATTTTCGCTCATTTAATTATTTCAATTCTCTCTGGTTCCCCTTTTGTTGTTCGGGGATGGGTCGGAAAAACAAATTTTCAGGTTCAGCTTCCTCCAATTTGGTCGGAAAATTCACCCAGAGCGTGCGACGGATCGTGCAGGATGTCAAAGATGAAGGATCGCCGAGTAAGTTTAATGTTTCCTTTCGGGTGCCGTTCCGTGGCATCAAGTCAAAACCGCGGCGCGAAAACCACCCCCCGGGGGAACCGATGATTAACTGTCTATATTTTTCGTCTGCTGCCTTTCGTCCCCGGAAGGTGGTATGAGCCGCGAGGAGCTAATCGAGACCAACGAGCGGCTGCGAGCGGTCCGGGTGCGCCTGGAGGAGTCATACGACACGGCGAAAAAGGCATTAGTTACCCTAATGAACAAGTACGGAGACTCCAAAAGCCAGCGAAACGTGTTCAACCGATACCCGATGCTGAAATTGATGATTAAGGTAATTACTAAAGCGATTTAATTTTCCAAATCAATCAAATTGGCAAATTTTCAAGCTTATTATAAATACAGTAATACCACAAGTGATCACCAGGACCAAGTTTTTCAGCGAATGATTTTGAAATAAAACAATACCGTCATCTGGGGCGAAACGGGACACATGGGGCGAATCGGGACAGCTATATTAGCCTTGTTACTGTACAATATTTGAATATTTTTTAATAGTTTCGGATAGAACATACACAGAACATCTGAAAAAGTGCATCGTTTTCCAAATTTCAAGCTTTTAAGTGCTCTAAAAAACTGCTGTCCCTATTCAGACTGAAGTCCCGATTCGCCCCAGATGATGGTAACTTCAACTTTCTAGTTAACGGCCATAACTCTCCATCGAGACAATTTTGTTCTTGTGATTAGGTTTAAGGTCAAGATGTTTTGATGTGAGTTTTGATTAATTGATAAACCCATAATATTGGTAATTCTGTCCTCTGCAGCTAACTTCGACAAAATGAATGAACTGTGAAAAACTTACGAGAGCTCAATTTAATCAATTTTGTTATAACTACGACTCCAATAGCCTTTCTAATTTCATTCGATGGATTTTATAATGTTTAACTCGACTAATTTAGCTATCCGTATAAACACTGCGGAAAAAATTGTCTGGATTGGTTGAATTATTGGCGAGAACCAGACAGTTGAAGTCACTGTTTCAACATATCGATGCCTTTGTGCTCTCTTCTACTGATTAGATAGGAATCTCAGCAAACTTTGTACAATCACACGGAATGTATTTACATTTTTTACAGTAAAAAACAGGATTTTTTAGAAACTTGTTCTATTAATGTCTTAGTCAAAACCTGAAATAAGATGATTATAAATAAAATCCGACAGATTTTTTTTACGTTTTTAGTGGGTTTTAACGAGAATTTCCTTAGCTTGTTACACTTGCTCAACTACAGCAATTCCCCAAAGCATGAAACAGCATGAAAAAAACAAAAGTGCTCGGATCGGGCTCATGTTAGGGTGGTCCGAAAAATTTCGTCTCCCCGCCGTTTCAACCGATTTTAACAGTCTTATACTCCAAAGAATGGTGATGAGTTGGTCTTTCAAAGAAAAATAGTAAGAAGTTTCAAAAGTCTAGCCTAACATATGAAAAGGTCGTATGAGTTATGTTTTTTTAAATGGTTTTTGCGATAATGGCATTTTTTCGGACCACCCTAACACGGCCTAGGTCACCCTAATAGCCGAACCAAAAAAAATACTGGTTTAATTATTTATTCGACTTTTTTCACAAAGTGGTTTACCGAAGATTCTTTTAACATCATCAGATTATCTAACACCGAGAATTGCAGCAGTGTCTTCTAATCAAGAATCATGACAATAATGGAAGTTGTTAGCTTTAATCTGATCATTGAATACACAAATGAGTTATATTAATCTAAATTCCTTTATCTCAACTGTGCAGGACGTGATTCGCCTAGAAACCCAGTACTGGACCCTAGTGGAAATCCCCAAGCAAGAGAAGCTCGAAACAGTCCCTGCCTTTGTGTTGCGCGCGTGTAGCATCATGGAAAAGTCGCAAAAGTCGGGCGAAGGTGTCAAAACGTCAGCCAAGCTAGCGGAGGAAGCCGCAGAAAAGCGGGAACGGATGGAGCGGCTGGAAAGTAAGTTAAGCCGGCCGGATCGATCAATTTCAGCACAATTGAACCGTTTCATAATCCGTCCTCTTTTTTGCTGAACCATTCCAGTAATGACGACCGCGCAAGTCGAGCAGGAAAATACGCAAATGATCAATGATTTGTACCGTTTACTGAAAAAATACACCGGTTTGAGAAACCTAATCCGTGAATTGAAGGTACACCCTCAGCCAAAAAGAATTACCTCGAAACAGTCCAGTCAAGCTAAAAATGTTCTTTTCCCTTTTAGTCTGAGTATGGCAATTCTAAAATCTACCCAATCTTTCCGCGGTACACGATGCTGAAGGATATGATAAAGGACATCATGCACGACCCAGACTACATGGAGGTTTGCCACGAGGTAAAAAAACTAATCTTGAATATAAAAAAGCCGTTCATGTAAATTTCCATCCTGAGCCCCTTAATCCCGGTCACGACTGCTCTATCATTAGATTCTTCTTTTTTTGCGTTTTCCCTATGCAAAGAGTACAGGAAATCGAACTCATCGCATGCCGCCCATTTTTTATTTTACCCTTTCATCTTCGTTTTTCCAACCTAACCTTTTCTCTTATAGTTTAAACCCTCGAAAGGCTCTGTGCCGTGTTTATCCAGCGCTGTACCGCCTTTCGGAATTCCGCTCTATCAACAACACTGCTTAAACAAATGGCAAAGTTGATGTTGGAAATTTTTGTTGCGTGTCTCAGCAAGTGCAGAAAAAACTACTTTAAAATCATACCACAGATCGACCTTACCATTCATTGGACTGAAATATTGTTTGAAATGGTGTTTGTGGATTACACAGCTTATGAATTTTCCTTCAGAGAATCAAAAAATCTTCATGTTAGTGTAATCTTGATATTCTTCCAAGTAAGGGGGAACTTTTCGGTGCAAAGAAGTTAAAGAAAAAATATTTTAGAAAACCGTGATTGCACACTTACATAAAGTAATAGTAAAGATTTTAATTAAATTTGGCAAATAAAACTAAAAATAGCTTTTTATTAAGCCTGCTCAGGCGGTTCAGAAAGCCAGTGCTTGTACTCATAATCCAAAGATCTTCAATTCAATATATTTGCTTATGGTCTTCCTCATGCAGAATCCTGGTGCGATTTCATGGCACTTTACAGTTTACTACTGGTCAACCAAAGGTACATTTCGGTCGTTGTTATTCACCCAAGGCGTCATCCACGCTCTAAGGGGGAAGGGGGGGGGGGGTTTCTGAGCAAGTGTGACATTGCATGTTATAAGTATAGGAAAAGAGTGACAAAGGGGGGGGGGGGTAAATTTTGGCCGATTTTAGCGTGACGTACTTTATGGATGAAGCCCAAGTGATATCAAAATGTAATATTCCCGTTTTATGTTCCCCTTATTTGTGCAAGCTTCCCCATTTATTGTGAATCCTCATTTTTGTTGGTTTATTTCAACATTCACTCTAATTTAGCTGGGAAAACTGAACGTAACACAAATAATTAAACATAACTCATTGTTATCTTGCAGCGCACATGAAGACGAATAGATTCAAGCTGTCCGTTTCGCTCAAGAATGTCGTTCAAGCGATGGTACACAGTAGGCTGTGAAATACTACTACTCATTCAGTTGTCTCCATTGGTATAACACAGCAGCCATGCCGAAACTGAAAATTTTGTCTGCCGCGTATTTTGTATTTGGTCGGTGAGAAGGCGCATTAGCTTAAGTCACCATACTTTTAAGTTTCAATAGTTTTCCAGCGATAAACTCAACACAAAACTATCAAAACAGGCTTGAATCATTTTAAAATGCTAAATGCGATGACTAATCACAAAACATCCCACCCCATCAAATACTATCTTTATCTATACACTTTAAGCGTTTATCTATGTATTAACATACAAAAACAAAACAAATTGTATCATCGCGAAGACAAAATTTTGAAACATCCCACCTTTCGATGTGACACTTATAAACATATAACAAAGTAATATTTACACATCAAACCAAGTCAAGGAAAAGTTTAATTTCTTTCTGATCTATCTATTTTGTAAACTTCAGAAAATTAACACACACACAAATCAAGTAACATTACAGACTAGAACATATTACAGTCATAATACCTATCTGAATAACACGAAGAAATGACCAATATTAGCTACGACTAGACAACAAAAAAAATGGAACAAACTAATTTAACAAGTTCGTCATGGTAAATGTAGTAACGTCGACGCATCTACTCGAGGAACGCTTTTCGTGTAACAAGGTAGCAAAGTGACTCTCAATGGACTTAAAAATGTAGTTTTTATTTATTTGTTCTATTTAGTTTTATCAAAATCTCTAAAACATCAAACACAATACCAAGTTAGTTGACTCAAAATACTCTTCATTTGTTTTTAAAAAGTGACAGACAGTTACACGAGAAAAAAATAAAAGAACAAAGTAGTTAGTGAAAAATAATCTAATTGAAATAAATCGCAACAAATTTACACAAACCTTAAAATGTAGAAAACAGCTGCTTTTTCAAGTTCAGGAGAAACTCTTTGTTCGGGATACTTCAAAGTTCGTTTAAATTACAATTTCACACGAAAAATTGAGTTAGATTCAACGTTATTGAATTTTGCATAGTTCGATGTAGAGAACGGCAGTTACGAGTGAGCCATATTTCGTTCACAACAAAACACAATACTTTGTTCTACAGTTGTCAGTTGTATTACTAAAAGAAAACAAGTAAGCTTTTTGGCTATCGGAATGAAAAAAAACTGTAGCAAATGTAGGTATTTGAAGCGGCAAGAAATAAATTGTATCTTAGAATAGAACAAAACAACATATTCACAAAAGATACTTGAAGAAGCGGTATCTTAAAATTGAAATCGAGATCAAATAAAAAATGACAAAAAGTTACATCAGTTACTGTTACACGTTATTTCAAAAGATTATAGGTTCGCTAGTAGAACATAAGCAATTTTCTGATTGTCTGAATCAAATTCCAGAGTAGCCCGCGATAGAAGTCGATTCTTGAGTCAGCACTGCAACGGTATAGTTTAACCAGCTCAGCAAAACGGTAAAACATGTTTCGAATTTTGGTTTCGAATTTAAAGTTTTGAACTAAAGTAATTCATCTTGGAATTCCAACCAATCCTTTTTAATACAACACAATATTTCATAGAGAATTAGTTCAATATTTTGCACGGAAGCTACGTTCTACGAAAATAAGCACATTCAAGAGTATTTTTCAAATACATTGTTCAACGAAACCTACACAATTAGTCAAACGATGAATCGATAGTTGTTCACTTCATTTGATAAACATTGCATTGACAAAATCCGAAACATGAGCTACCATTAGTATACCTTTATATGAATTCTCGAATCTAGATGTAATGCTGTTGAAATTAATGTTAACAGATTATCTTATTTGGTCATTAACGCAGTATAGAAGACCTCAACACGATGTTGACAACATCCAAACAAGAAATATAACATGCGATGTCTAGTGATGCAAAACAAAAGAATGCAGCATATATAAGTCGTGAAATTTAGCTGACATACATTGACTAGCAATGAAAATTATTGGTTCAACTTAGAAACACTGCATAGTATTCCAATGATGAGAGCAAAAACGGTTTAGGCTTAGGTTGCAATCAATAATAACAATATCCCGCATTTAATTTAGGACTCATAGAAGTAAAAAAAAAGTGCACATGCCATTAATTCCTTATCATAAAGATTTAAAAAATGTTGTTTTTCTAGACAACCCTAAAGGTTTTGATCATTCCAATAGATGATTGCTCAGCGTACATACTCGATAAGAGAAAGGGCACAACATTTTGCACACAGAAGAACAAACAACACTAATTTGCGCTCCAAGACAAGACATGTTCCCGCGTATGGTTTTTTTTTTTAAATAAAGAACAAGTCGGTTATGACCTCGAACATACAGAGCCCGAATTTAAGATTTCAGATAGAAGTGTGTTACCACCCTAGTTACTCATACAAACTTCTATACAATATTGCTTGGTTCCTGCGAGAGCAAAAAGAGGACATTTTGTTGTCTATCAATCTTAGCTTAACTTCACTTATCAAGTAAACGGTGTGCAGAACATTATGCTCTTTTTCAATTGTAGTAGTTTTTCATAGTTTAGCAGAGATCTAGAGATTTAGTATTAAAATGGATGAGTATGAAACTGGACCCAATCAGTATATTATGTAAAGTGCTCATTCAGCCTTCTATGAAATAAATAATTTAGCTAACTTCTACATAACATACTTTACCATTATAATTTAAAAATAATGCCAATATTTTATAGATTTGTTTGTTGATGATATTATGCCAAAGTCATAGCTTTATATTGTTATCCAAGCTCCAATGCTTTGAACAGCTATCAGACGCAATACATATCATTATAGTTCTGTATTTATTATTAAATAATTCAAACTTATGTTGCTTAAATGACAAAACAATCAAAAACAAAAAAGTGCATGATTATGAATTAAAGTGGCATACATTTAAACAATACTTATCCTCCCAGTCGAACGCAAGAAATTTGTTATACAATAATGTGTGTGCTGGCCGCATACGGTTTCATTGCTCTGACGGAAGTAATACTAAACCAAATGTAAGCATTTCTAAGAAAACCATTTAGCAATGCTAAAAAAGCTTTATAATAGTCTTTATGAACTTAAACTCTATGTCTATGGACAGCAAGCTGCGCTTATGCTATCGACTGCAATCTAGTTTTATTTGCAAACTCTCATATGACAATAGTAAATATTGTACATCCTATAAGTGATGCTGAACGATTCTGAAAGATATTCATGAAAAAGCTAATATTCGGCGACTTACTCCATTATTTGAACAAATTTATTGAATAATATAAAAGCAAATTCTGATTTTTCGATATAATAAACAGAAAAGGATACCCATATTTTAGATTCGGCTTTGATTTTTTTTTTTCAGTCACAATTATGCAAAACTTGTAATGACAACAGATACGAGTAAGTTATTTATATCATCATTTAATTTATTTAATTTACGCGAGCACATGCCGGAATATTTTACTTTCATAAAGTTGAACCTGCTTTGGAGGCGCTGTACTCTAACACACGCTGCAACTAAAACACGTCCTTAACAAATGCTTATGTGTCTAGAATAACCAACAACAAATCCACGGAATATCCTTAAAATAAAATTTATCAATTAATCCCAAACAAAAAGTAAGAAAACACAGAAAGCTTTATCTTACCCACACATAACTACTAATAAACAACCAATTCAAAATATCCAACAACCTCAACACAAAACAATAAATGTGTTCTCTTCCAAAATGAGACAAAATTCCAAATGAAACCAAACAAGCAAGCTATCACTTAGAGCATATTCCTATCCCTCCGCATTTGCAAAAAGAGAAACAGTGCAACAATAAATAAAAGCCCAAACAATTTGTAACAGAACCCCAGAATATTCCAGAGCCCCTCGACCTTAACCTATGAAAATTCGGAATCCAATGCTCCATAAAAACTGCTGTCACTGTTAAAGAAAAATCACAAACACACTGCAGCACAGTCTAAAAACTAACGTCAGCATCCATGTCAACCTTGCCCAAAACCTATCATTTCAAATAGAAAAAAAGCAAGAAAAATGGGGAGATTAATTGCAAGAATCACATCAATAAGGCAATGGGAATAAAAGTCCTCGAGAAAAACTGGATATCGAATGAAAAAAAAAGCAAAATCGCAAGCAAACTGACATTTTGAATTCTGCAGCTTACAAAAAAAACTGAGATCAAACTCAAACTTCAATAAAAAAGGAAAATGTTCAGAAGGAAAACAAAGCCAATAAAGTTAAGCATAATGAAACATTGTGTAAGTGTATGCTAAACGTATTTTTGATTATTATTTATATGAAAGTGGAAATATAAGTTATTTACAAATTGTGGCAAACGACTTTTAATATTCTGTTGTAAGAATCCCATTTGAAATTCAAGATGTACTTAAGGAACGCTAGACCGAGTTTGAACAAATTTGTTTTGTTTGACAAAAAAAAATAGAAAGAAAACTCATGCCTATCGAGAAATTAAAAGTGAGAGTGTGTGCGTGGAACATGGAGTTAAACTTTTCGAAGTGCTATGAGAACCTTCACAGCAACTGCACAGAAAGTTTAACTCCATGTTGCAGACACTCTCACTTTTAATTTCTCGATAATGCTCTATCAGGGTGTTCTAGCAGTTGCGATGAGTATAACATTTTAACCCTCTACAACCTAACCCCGCCTTTAGACGGGCTTCGATCTAAAAAATCGCCAAAAATCAATTTTTCAACCGATTTTTGATATTTAAAAAGCATTGGAAAGAAGAATTCTTAAAATTTTAGAAAATTTCAGGGTTGGAAGTTTAACTTGTTTTATGTGACTTTGCCAATGTTTTTAAAAATGTCATTTTTTTAGGGGTCAACTTTGGCTGTGTTTTTTACTAACATTTCCTATATTTTCAGTAAAAAGAAGTATGCAGTAATTTTTGTAGTGTCTCAGACTATGCCTCTACGCATTTTTTTGCAATTTAAATGATGATGGTGCGATTCTATGGCAGAAAATGTGAAAAACATGCAAAAAATTGAAAAAGTGACTGTAAAAACATGAAAAAATTAGATAGGCGAAATGTAATTATATTAGATGGTAGAGTAGGCCAAATACTACCAAAAACAAACATAAACTAAACAAGATAAATGCAAATTAAAATACTAAAAATGAAACAAGAAAAACATAAAACAAGAGAAGTAAAGTTTTTCGTAGAACAAAAGTTGCTCAAAATGACCTCCTAAACACGGGAAAAATAAATATTTTCGAAAAAAAAAATTTGGGCTGTAGAGGGTTAATATTGTACTATAAATCTCTTTCGAAAAGATTTCAAAATAAAATCTATTATAGCTTGCTGTGAACTAATGAAACCAAAAGCTTAGGTCTGGCTGCTGTAACCCCTCTCTGCTTTAAGCTCGTCGTTGCATAGCATGTTATAATGCTATAAAACCGTAAGCTTCAGGTAAACAAGGTTACAAGTTTTGTTCAGTTTGCTCAGTTGATTAAATTCTTAGCATTTTCATATTTGAGTTTTTTTTTTTTGTTAAATTTTGCTTTAACGGTGCACAGCAACCAGAACTTTTGCACCCAGATTTTTGTTGCAGACATTTTAGTATCTTCAAAACTACGGGTACTATCGAAATATTTTTTGATTCTTCCCCTAAAATACTGTCCACAAAGTAATTTACAACAAAGTTTAACTAATTTTACAATCCCGTAGTTGCAGGATTGGGTCCGTAAGTTTGACAATTTTGAAATAAAAAGACAACAACATCCTTCGTTGCTGTGCACCCTTAATACGACATTTAATGCAAAACAGTGTAAATTTGCCAATGTCGAAGTGTAATTAAAGAGTCTATCCTGCTTGTTTCTAATCAACTAACGTGAGCAGGATAGACTCTTTGTTTATACTTTGACATTGGCCCATTTACATTGTTTTGCTTGATTTATAAGTGAGAAATTAAAAAAAGAAATGATTTAATAAAATAACAGCTACCGTCATCTGGAGTAACATTGGGTCTGAGGGGTGGGATTGGGTCATACAAAAATGCTGAAATTTTAATGACTCAATTTCACCCCCAGACCCAATGTCACCCCTGATGAAGATATATGAGTAATTCTCCGCTAACTCACACATCTGCTGGACCGACCGCTTGAAAGTTTGTTATATATGATATTTTTAGTCCTTGATCTCGAATCCGAGTATGTGAAATTGCACGCCGAAAAAAACTGTTTGTCATAAAAAAACAAAAAAAAAGTTTTGAATAATTTAAAGATCCTTTTATATTAAAAACAGTTTTTAAAATCTGACCAAGTTGTCGGGGGTGCAATGGAGTATCTAATGAGATTGATCTGTTACGTTATGCACGATCATCAACGAGAGAAATGAAGATGTAAGATCTTAAAATAATACCACGTGGTTTGTGAATGATCCCTAATACAGTCATCCTCTGTTAATAGAAATACTGATTGTAAAAAAATACGAGCATTCATTCATCCCAACCATATGATTGGATCTATGAGTAGTAATCAACCACCTGTTGCTACTGGTAATAATAATCAAACGGCCATAAATGTATTGTCAGAGAAATTGGCGGTTATTTACACACACCCTTTTTTCTCTCCGCTGTTCCACTTCACTCTCTCAAATAGTCGCATAGAAAACATAAATGAGAACATAAACATTCTCTGCCGTAAATGGTATTCCGAGGGGTAGTTTTTTCGGGGTGTGTGCCTTTGGGCTCTTAAGCCGGCAAATGCAATAGGTAATATATGAGCGGCTGCAGTGGTCGAGCGGTTTTTTTTATTTCTTCCTTTCGACCTTCCCTCAAGGTGTATTGGTGTGAAGCCCTCGTTGACACACAAGTGGACCTTACCAGCTGCACGACACTTTTACCTGTCGAGCGAGAGCGGAAAGCGGAACCACACAACACCGCGTACGGGACGGCACTCTCGCACTGATGCATTACCTCAGCCCAAATACACGTCGTCTGTGGCAGATGCTTCATTATTGTCCCAGAAAAGGGTTTATCTAGCGTCTGTCGGGTTAATGCTGTGCAACAGTTTTAACAACTGATGGTTAATTTCTAGAAAGAATGCTCGTAAAAGGGAAGGGATTTCTGGAACATCGTCACTGTGTTCCAAGAAAAGCATTCTAATTAATCATGCAATTCATGCTCGGGAAAAGTTTTCCTCTGGGAGCAACATACTTCCAATGGTGTATGCTCGCACGATCACTGATTCAACACTCTCCGGATTCCGGCCTCTACGATGATACCAGTGTTGCTAGTTCAGACAATATTATTCTTGAATAAACTACTTACTACGAGGACTCTATGACAAATTAAGCTTATAAAATATGCACACACAAAATATTTCCGTTACTTCATTTATGAAGTAATACTTTTGCCCGTCATTAAACATTTAAATTGAAATGCAATTTGATGTAAATTTGCAACAAATTGTATATGAAACATGATTTTACGTTAGGGGTCGTGCATAAACCACGTGGCCTTTTTTTGGAGCATTTTTGACCCCCCCCCTCCCCCCTCATGGTTTTTCGTGGTTTCATGCCAAACCCCCCCCCCCCCCCTATATGACCACGTGGCTTTTTCCTCCCAGGCGAAAAATCTAAAAAAAAACAAAATTAGTTTAGATTTCAAAAATGTTTATCCACAAATTATATGCTGTCAGTGGGGGTGACTTTGGGTCAAAAAACGATATTACTGTTGTTATTTTAACCACAATAAAACCAAATTATATCGAAATAAACAATGTTGGGGAATGTTCTTAAATGATTTACCAACATTTTCCCAGAAGTTGAGTATAATCACACCGTTCATAAATGCAAATCGTTTTAAAATTTACCCAATCTCACCCCTTAGAGGGGGTGACATTGGGTCAAAAAGAAAACATTTTAATTTGTGTATGTGCTGTAAAACCATTAAAACTAATTTAATAATATAAAAAAACAGAAATTCACTTAAAAGTGTGAAAAAAGTATTACATAACAAAGTTTAAGGTAAATAATAACAGTATAACAATTTATTGAAATGGTACAGAAAGTAAAAAAAAAACTCTCAACAAAACAAGAAACTAAGTAAAACATATGCATTCAAAATTATGGAATTGCAGTGCAATTAATTGCATCCAGAATAAATATGCTTTAAGAATTAAATCTACTTTGTTATATAATCAGCATTCATGATTTAATTAAAATGCGCTTTTAAATATTTTCATTAAATCAAAATTATTAAATAAAAAAAAAGTTTTGTTTCAGGAAAAAATATTTTTATATTATTTTAAGGAAATTATCTAATTATGAAAGCTTATATTTATGTTAATATTAATTTTATTCCTAACATTCATAAAAATCCAATCTAAAGCTACTTTTCTTTTTAATTAAGCATGATTGATTCCAATGATTCAGTGTGTCAAAAAAAGTCGAGTTGTGTAATTTATTTCTGCAACTATTCTTAAAAAGGTACCTAAAAATTGCTATAAATTGAAAACAGTGCACTTTATGAAAATTTCACTGTAATTCGATTTTACATCGAAAAATAAAGTTGAAATTTTTTTGCGATGAATATTTCGATTTTTTAAATCAGTATTGATTTAAAAATAAATAACTCAAACAAAGATTTTTTGCCCGTTCAGGAAATTTCTGAAAAGTTGACAAAATTAAAAAAATACAAAAACCTGTTTTAGTGACAAAATGTGAAACTAAAAATCAGCAAAATAAATAACCATTTATCATTTTTTTCAGTGTAGTCCATATCCATACCTACAACTTTGCCGAAGACACTTAATCGATCAAAAAATTCCTTCAAAAGATACAGATTTTTGAATTTTCATATTTCAATTTGTATGGAAAACTATATGGACAAACTAATGATGCAAAATGGCTTCTTTGAGCATACCGAAGGCACCAAAAAAGTTTCAGACGGATTAAAAAACTCAAAAATTAAAATTAAAGAATAAAGACCAATTTTGTAGAGAATTGCTCGGCTGTACAAACAAAAGTCATGTGAAAATAATCGAAAAAATCGATCGCGCTTAAAACCATTCTTTTAATCATGGACCGCCAAATTGTTTAAGTCTTACTCTTACTTTAAATTGAATTTGCTGTCGACTACGTGTTTTGATAAATTTAAAAAAAGATTGAGCTTAAATTTGGAATTGATTTTACAATATATTTTTAGTTGTTTAAATAGGCTATCTGAATGATTAGGAAATTATCTACGATTTAAGATTTTTGATCCAACTTTTGGTTGCTGAGATATTACCTCAAAATATATACAAAAAAATAATTAAATATAAGTTATTTTTTCAATCTTTTCAATATCTTTGAAATTATTAACACTGGGACGCCCAACGTATGTCCAATATACACGGATGCCCAAGTCTCCCTAAAACGTTGGAACGGTAACTTCAACTCGCAGGTTTTCGGGCTTGTCTCCGCGGAATTTCGGGCGATTTTTTTTTACAAGAGCAAACAACAGTTGGAACGACATTTTTGATCGCAAAAATTACAGATTTGATCAAATCGAGCTATGCAAAGTTTTAAGATCATCTAGACATCCTTATAATTCACTCAAAAAAAATTGTCCCGGTTGGTTGAGTAATGCCAGAGAACCAACGAGTTGAAAAAACCGTTCCATCTTTTTAAGGAGTTTTATTTATGTTGATCTTTAACGGCATTGTATTGAAATTTATTTCACATATTGATATCGGCATTTGAAAATTAAGTGACTCTTGTAAACTCAAATTATTTTAATGTGTCTATATATTTGAGTGGTTTTATTTGAGGTATGAAGTTGAAGTTATAGGACACTTTCCCAGCTTAACCTCTAATACTCAAATTTTTTTTCGAAATTTTTTATTTTTCCCGTGTTCAGGAAGTTGTTTTGAGCAACTTTTGTTCTACAAAAAACTTTACTTCTCTTGTTTTATGTTTTGCTTGTTTAATTTTAAGTATTTTAGTTTGCATTTATCTTGTTTAGTTTATGTTTGTTTTTGGTAGTATTTGGCCTATTCTACCACCTCCTATCATTACATTTTGCCTATCTAAATTTTTCTTGTTTTTACAGTCACTTTTTCATTTTTTGCTTGTTTTTCACATTTTCTGCTACAAAATAGCACCATTTTCATTAAAATTGTAACAAAAATGCGTAGAGGCATAGTCTGGGACACTAGAAAAATCATAGCATACTTCTTTTTACTTAAAATATAGGAAAAGTTAGTAAAAAAACACAGCCAAAGTTGACCCCCAAAATAATGACATATCAAAAAACATTGGCAAAGTCACATAAAATAAGTAAAACTTCCAACCCATAAATTTCCTAAAATTTTAAGAGTTCTTCTTTCCAAAAAGATCAAAAATTGGTTAAAAATGGATTTTTGGCGATTTTTTAAATCGAATCCCGTCTAAAGGCGGGGTTGGGTTGTGGAGGGTTAAAGAAAAACAAATATTTTCAGGAAAGTGCACCTTTGGCCCCTATTTTTTTAATCTTTAAATTAATTAAGAAAAAAAAACAATGTTTGCTTGAAGTTCGTTTTTTTTCTAAAAATCTAAAATGTTTGCCCATGTTTCTCTTTGGCTCAAGAGATGGTCCCTATTAACATAAAAAAAAACAAAAAAAAAATACCTACAACTTTGCCGAAGGACAGTACTACGTGTATTTTATGAAATGTTATGTAATATAACAATCCGAATTGTGTAACCCATGGAATAAGGAATACCTTTTAGACCAAAATATTCATCCAATTTTTTGGTGAATCTTAAAGTATGTATCGTTCGTTTTTTCCGTGACTGGGTATTTTTTAATGTTAGACGTTTCACTTGCAAATGAGGTAGTGAAACTGGAACTGCGCGATAATCCTGAAATTGGGGTTTTTAGTTTCTTTTTACATAAAAAAAATATGAGAGAGGAGAGACATGTGAGAGGAGAGACAAGATATCTTGAGTTTGTTTTAAGTGTCAAAAGGAAATCTTTCGATAAAGATTCTTCGATCACTTATAGGACCAATAATCACCGTAGCTAAGATCTAAGATTTTGAAAATATATTTCTACATCTACTTTCAATGCAAATTTGCAAGCACATTTTTAGCTACAAGATACCATCAACATAAAAAAGAAATTTTGTTTGCATTTTGGTATGCATTTTTAAAGTATATTAACTTTGGATACTGTCACTTTATTTTTTAAGCTTTTTAAGCTTTTAATCTTTTGTAAGAAGGAATTACATGAGTATTAAAAAGTGTTCATTCAATAACAGGCTCAAAGTATTGATATGAATCTGCTGATATACATAATTTAATATTGAATTGGAAAATATTGTGACATTGAAATATAAGCAATAATTCTAAACACAATAGTTGTATGATTTTAAAGTGTAACAAAAAATGTATGCATATAAGTGAACATAATGCGCGTATTTTTTTGTATAGAAAAGATTTTTTTTAAAGGCCACGTGGTCAGCCGTCGACCCCCCCCCCTCCCCCCCATGGCTTTTCATGGTTTTTTTCGGTCGGATTTTGGACCCCCTCCCCCCCCCTAAGGAGACCACGTGGTTTATGCACGACCCCTTACCGTTTACGACGAATCTCAAGTTAACAGTATGTAAAAAAAGTATTTACACCCCTTGGGCACTTTGCACATTTTGTGCCCAACATAAGTACATTGAATTTCTCTTAAAATGACACACTTCTTCCTCCCCTGTCGATTCAGAATTGTGTTGTTGTTCGGACTATCCGTGCTCAAACTCAACCCAGTTCAACGAATCATGTCTCTGTGATACAACTGATTGATGTTTTATAAAAAAAAAACGTTACTTAATCCACCTCTAGGTGGTTGGTGCCTTCCTCGCATTCATAAAGTGAATACACTACACAGCATCAAGTGTATAAATAACACTTAATTTTATCAAAATATCTGAGATCCGGCCTAAACAAGTGTTTTAAAAACATTAAAGTACTTATAACTTTTGATAGGGTTGTCAGATCTTCAATTTTTGGGGAAATTTCGTTGGAAAGGTCTTATGATTACCTATCTAACGATGGGTCGCATGATAGATCCGGACAACATTTTCATCAAAATATTTGCGATCCGGACTCAAAAAAATGTATACCACTTAAGTGCTCATAACTTTTGAAGGGGTTGTCAGATCTTCAATCTTTTGAACGCGTTGGAAAAGTCTTTCAAATACCTTTCTAAAAATATATAGCAACCACCCTTTTTACAATCTTCCGAAGTTTAACTAAAATCGTTTTTTCAGCATAACTTTTGAAGTATTTTTCTAAACTTCATAATATTAACTAGGCTCTTGTGAGACCCCAAGACAGATCGAATGAGACCAAAACGGTTCAAATTGGTTCAGCCAGTCCGGAGATAATCGTGTGCATATTTTTCGGTGCACGGACTTACAAACATTACTTACAAACGCACAGATATTTGTTCAGAATTTGATTCTGAGTCGATAGGTATATGTGAAGGTGGGTCTACGAGGTCGAATAGAGAAGTTCATTCTTCGAGTGATTTTATAGCCTTTCCTCATTGAGGTGAGGAAGGCAAAAATTGTCAAAAATATTCTCTACCGTGTTTCTCTGTTTCTTACTTTCTTTGGCGAGAAGGGTTTACATGTGAAAAATTAAACGTGTCCTCTGAAGCCTTCTTTTGCTTGTTGAATTTTCGTGACCAAGGGTCAATTCAAGCAACTTCAACCAGATGAATCAAGTCAAACCACCAAACAAAAAGTATTCACTCGTTGGCAACGCTGCCAAAAGTTCCTCTCAATTTCCATCGAAACGCGTTCGCTCTTCTCATTTCTCTCAGTTTTTCCATCCCCTATTCCTCTCTGCAGCATAATTCCCTCTCCGCTCTCCCAAAAGAGAGATCGAGAGAGAGGGAATATAGCAAGCATACGTTATGCTTGCTTTACTGCTATGGGGTTGGGGTTGATGATGGTTGAAAACAAGTTTTGCGGCGGCCAAGCTGCTCTCAGCGCGCGTCGTCCGTTAGTTTAGTTTCGACCGCCGATCTGTACGATGCCGGCTCCGGTGAGCAGGTGTGAATCGTGCTCGTTCAGTGCATTTTGCCAGTAATGTTTGTGCCTGTCTGTTAAGTGCCCTCTCGGGTTTTGGTGCAGAGGAGCCGTTAAATTCAATTCGGGTGCACTATGCACTTTAGAAGCAAAAGTTACTGTTACACCTTATTGTGCGTGTGCTTTGAAGCCGGTGGTTAATACGTTACGTGTTTTACGTGTAGATAATCGGGGTTTTATGAGGATCGTTCCTCTTTTTTTAGTGTTGAATCATGACCGTTGTTGATGTTAGTGTCTGTGATCAAAACTAAGTTCAACGGAGCCGCCGTCACTTCCAATGAATGGCTTGACGTGATCTGGATGCTTTTTCATGTGTATAGAGTGAATTTTCATGATCATCAGGAAATAGCAAAGTGAGCGCGAATGTAGTCAGAAGAAGAGGCAGCAGAATAGCCGAGAGTTAGCTCCGGTGTGGTCGAACGTCTGGTGGTCCACAAACACAGACATACAGACACACACAGGCGCGCGAAAGGGGGGTGGTGAATGGTGGTGCAAAAATGCCGTTTGTGCAACGTGTAGTAACCCCAAAGTATGTTGCACGGTCGACCAAACCGTCACACTCACGTGGCGCCGTTTCACTGCCGGTTCAGGACTATGAGCTGGAAGCGATCACCAACCTAACCCTCAGCAATGCCCTTCGACAGCTGGCCTCGCTGGTGCTCATCTCGAACCAGATCTTCACGGAGCTCAACAAGGAGCTGGCTAGTGTGAGTGAGCGATCGCTCGGGATAAAGCAGCGGATCGACAATCTTTCGACGCGAGTGGAGGAATTTGACCCAAAGCAAGTCACAGTCCGTAAGTACACCCCTCAATTCTCATCCACAACAGCCAGTTTCGGCCCTTCTACAGCAAAACACCGCTGCTTCCTCACAGTCGGAATCTTTCTCTCTTTCCCATTCTGCGGCTCTTCGTGTCTGCTTTTTATGTACTTGTACACTTTTTCTCCTCCTCCTTGTCTCCACTTCGACGCAGCATCCAGAAGATATCTTCTCTTCACACGCTTCTCGTTTCTCTACTATTTGTTCCTCACTCCAAACTTCAAGAAACCAAAAAGCGAGCAGCAACGCAACACAACACAACACTCCCGGTCGAAATCGAATTTATGAATTTCCGGCAGTTGATGTTTGTATTTCCTGTTCCTCAATGGGAGCGCGAGATGGATGTTTCTTGTGCATGTTCCGGCAATCAAGTCACAGCGCAACCTACGATCATTAATTTAAATTCCACTCGAGAAAGAGGTGACACCCGCCGAAGAAACCCGCCGTTGACATTTTTCAATTACCGCCGAAGACCATTTTTTTTTCTAGAGCACACGAAGGGGTGTACCGATGCGCTGGGTTCGATTGTGCAAGTATATTACCTGCTCGGAACGTTCCAATCTTTTTTTTTTTTTTTGCAGTACAATAAACTCAATTAGCAATCGTTCATGTTTCATTGTGGATTCAAACGATACGTTTTGTTCTTCTAATTTGCTTCTATTTTGAGAATGATGCGTTTAGAAATTGCTGAAATTAACTAACTGTTATTGAGTTATTTTTTTTCAATACAGTTTTCTTTAATAAATTGTAACTATTAAACTATGTTTATAAAATATTCCTGGTAAAATTTTATTTATCAACCTTTGTTGAACACATCAGACATTTTATTCAAGTAATTGAAGTGCAAAACCAGATACACTTGGTCTTAAAAAATAACTTATATTCTAAGTTAGATTGAGGCACACATATCGTCCTAATAGCACTATCTTTCCGTTAAGATTAGGTTAATTCGTGTTGCCGCATTTATGTCAAAATATATTAAAAAAAAGCATTTTGAACATTTTGTGTAAGAATCAAACAAAGCTTTTCTATCGCATAGTATTTCATGTGAAAATGTGTAACCTTATTTTGACCCGTAAACAATTAAAAACAACTCATAAATTCCACATTTGGGTTACATTGTTATAACATGGTGAAAAACATGGCGCTATGATTTATGGAAAGACTTAATATCGGTCCGTCCTTTAATCGTTCATTTGTATTATCGTCATGTACACATTTTACAACCTTTGACGAAGTATTTGGGATTCAATTTCAACTTTTTTCATTACGGTGCGTCGCTAGAAACGGGTTCATTTGACACAAAGCAGACTTAAGATTAGATAGAGTGGTAGCAAACTATGCGGCAAGCTAAAACCTAACTCAACGATTCAAATCACAACCAAATATCGCCCTGTCCTAAAAAAAATAGTGAAACGCCCCTCAAACATCACCCGGCCACGACTTGCAAACCACGCCAACCATACTATAATGTAGAGGGGTTTCACCCAATTTAGGAAGTCCAATTCGCGTTTTCGTTTTGTGTCATTTCATCAATCTAGATCGTGATAAACATCGCTATTTCAATATCACCTCGCTTTACTGTGCTCTTGCCACAGTATAACACACATATTTTTCCTTGTCATTTAATTACCACAGCGCTGGAAAGGTTTTGTCGTCGTTCAACCATGTGCTGCTGACCTTGTATTGCATTGCTGTTAAAGATAGTTTAAGTCTGGCTGGCTGGTATAGTTTTCAAGGAGGAGGAAAAGCTACGAGGGACGCGCTATAAGGGTGAAACCACTCATGTGCTAATGCCCTGCTGGCTTTCCCGAACAACAACAATGACAACAACAACGTCAACTCACCAACGTTATGTATTCTATTTTATTGGTACATAGCAGTACAGCGTGAATGGTTTCTTAACACTGCGTTGTAAATTGGGGCGGCAAGAGTCTAAAAATACAGAAAATTAAGAAAGCCTGGCATTATCAGTGCCAGGGTGCATTCTGGTACAGCTTAAGTAAATCTTTCCCAGTTCCTGAGGGGAACACCCTTGAAGAGTATCGGGGCCGGCATTTACAAAGCGGATTCAGTGGCAGTTTCATTCTCAACTTAATGTTAACATGTTAAGGTTTAATGTTAACATTCCATAGGTCGCCTCCCTAAGGTGTTGTGATAAGGTCCAGTTTGTGACGATACACTACCTTCCCTTTACTAAGCAATCGATTCCAGAAGGGAAAAGATCACCAGTTTGTGTTGGTCCGAGCCGGGATTTGAACCCCGATCTACCGCTTATGAGGCGGAAGCGTTACCACTGGGCTACGTGGCTCGGTACAGCTTAAGTGTTATGTAAATGTTGTAGATGGAAATGCATTCCGATGTTGTTGAAAATTCTGTGAGTTTTTGATTGAGCATAAATTCCAATCAATTTTCAATTGAAGGGTGAATTTAAATCAGATTGAATTCCGGCACAGCCGACCCACATATTATGGATGATATTTTGGTAAATACATTCAAACAAAAAGGTTTTCCATCGATTTTTTTCCCTAATATTGCACAAAACCCTCTCTCGAGATCAAGATTGGGCAGGTAACAACTTCACCTTTCCAGCTGGTGTTCAAGCCAATAGTCCTTAAACTTACACCATGCCTTTTTTTTGCTGTACACCGGGAAATCCCCGAAGCCTGTTCCGTCCGTGCACCGGATATATTTTATGTTCTTCCTCAGCGCGCTGAAACAATACGCCCCGGCAGCAGTGCTGCGTTACGGAGCCAAATTGAGCCTTTTATAATATTTACCACGCGCAGTATGGACTCACCCCTCCAGTTCCAGTGCTTTGTGCTGGCCCAGATGAAGAAAACAATCAAGAGACAGAAAACTAATAACACACAACGAACGCACCTTTATGCTTTTATTGGTTCCTGCACCTTGAACATTGCCAGGTTTTGCTGCTGGATGTGCGTTTGTACGGGAAAAAAGGAAAAAAAAGCAGATCTGTAAATTTCCACCTCCATAAAACCCCTTGCGTACACTCAGTTGCATGCAAGAATTACTTTGAAATGCTCTTGCACTTACTTGAAAAAAAATACAAAAATCTTTTAGGCATTTGTGTAAGTTATTACAAAAGCAACAACATAAAACTCATGTTCTCGAATTTCACTTTTGTTAGAAAATAAAATATTCTGAACTAGAAAAAGTTCTGAAAATATTTTTTTGTGTCAAAATTTTTCATAAGTCTCTTCAACAAAGTTTTTTTTGATACTGAGAGTACTTTGAATAAAGAAGCGAAAAAGATACCGATAAGATACACAAAAAGTACAGAAAACTGCAGATTTTCGATTCATAAAGAGCTCATGAGCCCCCTGAAAAACTCCGGCCAGAGGCCTGCGAGACTCCCACGGCTTTGAACCCAGGCTTGACTCGCCAGGCTGGCAGGTTAAAGAAACTCATTCACCAGCAGAGCCAATCACACAACTTTAAAGCTTGGCACGACTTCCTGTGGTGAATATTCCTGGAAGAGGCAAAAAAGTAAAACAATCGCTCAGCGTTTTTCACCAGCAGCTGATGTCGCCAGAGTCAACATTTCAAAGAAAGCTCTCCTCCTGCCAGAGCAGCGATCATTTCATCAGAAGCAATCCGGGCATAATTAAATAAACCTGTGGGTCGTATCTCATCGAGAGGACAGATTGCATTAATAAGAAATGAGGAAAACAAACACACACTCACTTATCCGAAACCATCCCTTCTGCTCATCTTGTTTGGCCATTTGGGAAAACATTTTCCCCAGAAGACTAACCCACTTGTTTGAATGGGCTCGTGTTGCAAACAGCTCAGACAGACATCGAAATGACATCGTAATGTGTGCTCTCTTGAATGGATGTTCCAATCGTTCACAAACGCACGCACCCAAAAGCACTCAATGGAGCGTGCAAAGTGCTGAATTTGCAGGCACACATGCAACCAGAGTGAGAAATGCAACTGGCTCAGCTCAGCATAAAAATGCATTCCCCATTAGAGGGGCAGCAAATCAGCAGTTTGTGCATAACTGCCGAATTAGCTCATGCGGAAAACTATCCTTTCCGTGTGGCGGATTCTTGGTTGGGTCACAAATTTTAAATTTATCACTAAAAAAGTTAGGTTAAATAAAAAA
The DNA here is from genome assembly GCF_016801865.2 of Culex pipiens pallens. Classification (NCBI taxonomy): domain Eukaryota; kingdom Metazoa; phylum Arthropoda; class Insecta; order Diptera; family Culicidae; genus Culex; species Culex pipiens. Next base: position 88,602,945 of record NC_068937.1, on the reverse strand, counting down.
ACGGTTTAAATTGAAATAATATTATTTAAAAAAAATATAAATATTTAAAATTCAAAAATGTAAAATTTAAATATTTAAAAAGTAAAAATTCAATACTACATTTTCAGTATTACAAAACTTTTTTAGTAATATCGCGATAACTTTGATGGTTGCAAGCAAACTCTTTTTGTTCATTCTCTAAAAATAATCCTTTAAGGTTACAAAAAACACGAAATTTTAAATGAAAATGATTTGTTGAAAAAAATAACCTTCTGGGAATGTGTAGATTCGAAAAGTACATTGAATTTCCCTTAAAATGACATGTTCTATTTTTGTAACAGTTGAGTAACAAAAAATGCCCGATTTTAAAACTATTTTTTTGCAATTCCGCTGTGAAACTGTCAACTTTTCCTGTCCTTCTGAAGAAATGAAACGGCCTACTTTTTCCTACCAAAAATAACAGAATCGAATAGCAACACTTTTCAAAATAAATGCTGAAAAGTTCTACTTTTTGACTTCTAGATTAAATTTTCAAAAGGTCCTATCTGCATAGGAAACCCATGAGGGATAGGTTGTTTTGAAAATTTAATCTAGACTTAAAATTTCACTCAATGGGTGTTTTTCGAAATTGCAAAAAATGATGTATGGAACTCTTTGCAAAACTTGATTTTTTCAACACTCGTCGTATTTATCCAACTCGGTGAACCTCGTTGGATAAATGTACGACTCGTGCTGAAAAAATCTTCTTTTTGCAACTTGTTGCATAAACTTCTATTGCATATTTTTTTCGATGAAAAATATTACAAATTTTGACATTTTTATTTGCCGAAATTCTGAGTACCTACGTCACCAAATCGGGCGTCCAATTATTGAAAAATACGCCTTTTTCAAATGTTCACAAATGGAAGGGTCGTACTGCCCGTCCGTAACCAAATATCAAAAAATGGTTCAAAAATAACATTTTTTGAAAAAATAATAATTTTAAAGTTATCTAATTCATCATAACAATCGCTAATATTCCAAAAAAGAAAAAATAATGTGTCTCAATATATCATACAATCTATTCCAGATTATTTTTCTCAAGTTATAACATGAAACATACATTTTTCCAGACAAACAAATAATTTGCCCACACCTCATAAGGTTGTACCCGTTCAAGCTCAAACTGCAAACGATCTCCTTTCCCAAACCCCCGCCCGCCGTTGACCAGGACGGGAAAAAGGATGTTTAGCGCTAGTTGGTTTACATAAGTGGAACTGATTAGCCGGAGCACCAACCCGGTTAGTCGCCGACGCGCCATCGGAAGAAGGCAAATAGGCCCACTTCCACCCAAAGTGTCGCTGCTCGTCACGTTCATATATGGTTACAGTTTTTTTTTGTTATTCCAATTTCAAGTGGCTCACGAACCTATACAAACCAGAACATTTACCGAGTGAGCTCGTTCGTTCTGTGTGTGTGTGAGGGTATGTGAGCCGTAAATGGTCGCACCCCTCGATGCTTTCCTTCGACGATGCCCTTGAAATTTGAAACCATTGACTCACGGACTTAAAAAAAAGTTTTGTATATGTTTCTTTTGTGGAGTTTGTTGTTGGCGCAATTACGTTCCCTTCGGGGGAGAAATTTATTACGACGACACCAGTTCTGTCACGTCGTTTTTTTTTTAAGTTTTCCACGTACTCACCGCAGGAAACGAGGAAGTAGTGAAGGATCCTCACCACGATGGTGGTACTTCCTATGCGGATGGCAGTGAAGTGCATCGCTGCGCCAGGACGTGCTGCATTATTTCCGTTGAAATACTGCGGGGACGTTCGATACGAACAAATTGCGGTTTTACCAATAATGCAGAGCCATTGGTCCTATATAGAAACCGTCGACACCCTTCGTAAATATTTCATTAGTACCAGTCGGGCTGGCGGTGAACACCAAGAATAGGGGAGCCATACTTTTCGATATTGTTTTAGGCCTACGATAATGACGGTCGCGTTACTCGCGGCTCAAGAGCATGTTTATTTTTAAAACAGAACTGACATGGACTTGAGCGCAATTTGTGGTATTTTTAAACCGCCCTGACAGTGAAAACAAAAACTCCACACCTCACGATTTGAAAAGTTCTGCTCAACTCTGGTTTGCCAAATGCTCGAACAAAAAGATTGAAGGCATCCTGGCGGCGGTGATCCGCCTTAAGACCATTTGTGGAGCCTACAGAAAACCAGTTTTCCCCGCGGTCGAGCCCCCGAACCCTAGCACAATTTCAAATCTATTGTTTTGTACGATTTTGTGCGGGTTTTCTTCTCGAATTCTACCTTTTACCCACCGACAAACAAAAAAACATGAAAATCGTGATTTACGTCTTCGTCTTCGCCGCGCCATCAGTCTACAAAACTTGCCGGATTGTTGTGCTCACTCCACGGCGGGAACCACCTCCCGTGAACGTGTCTTCCATCATTCAAAACTTTCGTCGAGATGCAAATAAGTGATTGCTGGGCCGACTACCGAGCTACCGAGAGACTTTTATTGCTTTCGATTTTGAGGTGTATGCAAAACCAGGCTGGATTGAGCATGAGCATGAGCATGAGAGACCACCCATGGTTGTCCTTCTCCGTTGCTGAACAGGACCGTAATATCCTATCAATACAACCGACCATACGCTTAAACGATCTAATGGTGTTTCCCTTATCAACAGCATGTATGAATGCGTTGAAAAGATAAAACATCAAGATCATTAAAACTAGATCTGAAGCAAATAGGTTACAGTCATTGGCCACCAACGGCGCCCGCCATGTCAGTTTGTAGATCTCGGGGGGATTGGGACGGGAATGTTAGTTAGCACAGGTTGCTACAAAGGGTGGGTTCTATACGATATCCACACCCCCACGAGTGCCGGAAAACTACTTCTACTTGGGATTTTGTTAGTGGGTAAGGGTAATGGCCAGGATTCATCATAAAGGATGATGATGCGACCCAATAATCAATAAATTTTGTTTAATGATGTGATGTATTATGCATTCTCAAGGCAAACAGTCGAAGGATGCGGATGAGATTATTCCCGGTTATTTGGTGTTGAGTTTAGCATAAATGATTCAATCTTAGACAGCCGGCTGTGGAAAGATAAAAAAAAATAAAATGCGAAAACGCGAAACCGCACGGACCGAAAAACACACACAATCGGGGGGAAAAAAGACGGAAACGGCAACGAAAATCCGGCTTGCTGACCGCGACGCGAACCGTTCAAATTCTCCAAAGCAACTGTCAAACATCGCATCGAAATACACACACAATCGGGGGGGAAACAGAGACGGAAACGGCAACGAAAATCCGGCTTGTTTACCGCGACGCGAACCGTTCAAATTCTCCAAAGCAACTGTCAAACATCCCGAAATCACCCGGGTCGAAATACACACACAATCGGGGGGGAAACAAAGACGGAAACGGCAACGAAAATCCTGCGTGTTGACCGCGACGCGAACCGTTCAAATTCTCCAAAGCAACTGTCAAACATCCCGAAATCACCCGGGTCGAAATACACACACAATCGGGGGGGAAACAAAGACGGAAACGGCAACGAAAATCCGGCTTGTTTACCGCGACGCGAACCGTTCAAATTCTCCAAAGCAACTGTCAAACATCCCGAAATCACCCGGGTCGAAATACACACACAATCGGGGGGGGGGGAAACAAAGACGGAAACGGCAACGAAAATCCGGCTTGTTTACCGCGACGCGAACCGTTCAAATTCTCCAAAGCAACTGTCAAACATCCCGAAATCACCCGGGTCGAAATACACACACAATCGGGTGGGAAACAAAGACGGAAACGGCAACGAAAATCCGGCTTGTTTACCGCGACGCGAACCGTTCAAATTCTCCAAAGCAACTGTCAAACATCCCGAAATCACCCGGGTCGAAATACACACACAATCAGGGGGGAAACAGAGACGGAAACGGCAACGAAAATCCGGCTTGTTTACCGCGACGCGAACCGTTCAAATTCTCCAAAGCAACTCTGTATGCAAAACCAGGCTGGATTGCCACACTTTCCAGCCCCCATTCTGGTGTTCGTGATTGAACGCAAAAAAATAAAGTTCAACATAAGTCGAAAGATTTGGAAGGCTTAACTTCATCACATTATGCATAAATAATATACCTCGCCGGACGGACCAACTGGTGTGGACTAACCAACAACATGTTCAAGAAAAATAAAAACAAGACCAGAATCTTGCTGGTACCCCAAGCAGCAGCAGGTACCGAGTGAAATCCGTGAAGCTTGACCTGATCCTCTTTTATTTTGGGCCATTTTTCAACAGTTTTATACCAAGTCGTAAAAAAGGTTGCTTATTCGTGAAGTTAATCAACATCAGTATGCTCGAAACCTGACCAACGCTGGATGTTTTGTTCAGAAATATAAACTGTTTAAATTTTAATTGATTTTGTATGAATAATGCTAGAGATTTTTGTGTTTTGCCATTTGAGTGTTTTCGGGACATATTTAGAGCATTTAAAATTGCGTCTTTTGTGGAAACAATGAGAACGAATGATGTTTTTATTTGTTTGAAACTTAGAGCGATTTGACGGCTTCAAATAAGTCCTTCTCAAATATGTTGTACAAATTTCAGATGAGTTTTTTTGGTAACTTAAATACAAATTGATTAATTATTGCAATTTGTAAAGTTATTTTTACTAAGCGAAAAAGCAACTTTATACAATTATCTAAATACCAAGTGACGTAATAGTTTCATATCGTAAGAGCAATTATTTTTTTTTTCAAAAAAAATTGGGAAGAATCAAACCAATTAAGCTGGCAGCTGAGGATGTAGAAAGATTACCTAATTCTAGTTACATCTATTAAAGCGAAATATTCTTGTTGAAATTATTTATTGGGAATTGAGAATAACAATGAACATTATTTTTTCCTTAGAAAACAACCATTTATGATTAAGAAATCAAAGCCAAAGGCATGTTTCTTATTGCAATATTTGCTGCATCCACCAGAAATTACACCAAAGTTACCCATGTTCATAACTTTGTCCCTCCCCACGAAAACCAGCGTCTAAAATATGTTTCTCATTCCCAGATCTCAGAAAACACAAATATTCACCACCCCTCTCAGCATGTCGTAAAGGCAAATTTCCTGAATTGATTGCTGTTTAATTACAACCATTTAACTTCGTTAGCACAAAAGTACATTCACACCAGAGCTGAGCAGTCAAATTAAGCTGCTCTTCTGCCTTGGCTAGGCCCTGGTCATGCCGGCCGTTTGCACAGGCCTCTCGGAATACCGAGAAATCTCCAACTGGAACATGGTCCCCCTGATGATGACGATGACGGGTTGGTGACGACAACAACGCCCGATATCCATGCAGAGGGAGGAGGCAGGCCACCACACTAACTGTCGAGATGTGATCTTGGGCTGGAATCGGCCGAAAAATTCCAGGAAATGACCGGGGGTCGTTCACTCTGTTGGGATTCGTTGGGGTGGGCTTCTCTAATGGGATATGGTTTCATTTCCAGAAAATTTAGATTTTGGCTCCTAAAATGTTTTGTGACTACCTTTCTAGGTGAGGCATGTTTTTGTACTGTGTCAGTTGATTTTGGACCTACAATGTTGAACACTCCCAAAACAAATTCTTCAAACATTGATGCCAGTTGAAAGCTAAACTATAAACAAAATACAATTAAAATTGACTGGAGTAAAGTGGACTGGATTAGTTAAAATTCCACAGCATATAACAATGCAGCAACAAATGTAAACTGCGTAAATTCTTAATGCCTATATTTTAAAAAGCAGAATCGTGTCCTCTTGTCTGTGGTGCGGTATGCGGAATGTGATGGTTCGCCGTTTTACTTGGAATATAGACAACTATCTCCCGGCACTAAATGGTGATGTGTCAAATCTGCGTGCCATCAAAGAGAGAGAAAAAAACTGTAAACGACCAGAAGAGTAGACGAATCTCGACCGAACCAAATTCACGTTTCCGTAGGGTGTTCTTTGTTTATGGATGTCAGGCTCTTCTAGCTAAGCACGTCGTAGTCTGTTTCTTCCCTCAGCACACCATAATGGATCCGTCCAGTTGCACAAGACCATCTTCTTCGTTTTAGAGAACACCAAGATCGCGTGAGCTGAAACTACAGACTTGAAACCAAAAGAACTCAATTTTAAGTTGGGCAAGTTAATAGACCGGGGTTGAGTCATGTGCGTTAAGATAACACTTTTTCCCTTTGTTTTCTCACCACGGAGCACTCACGGTTTTCTAAATAAACAGAAACGATTTTTCTTCCCGCGTCTGTTTTTACCGGAGGATCGGCCGTCTTCTTCACCGTGTGACCTCGACTGATGGAATTCCGTCTCAATCTTGGACGGAGGGCAGGGCACGCAGGTCCACTCGCTCGCTCTTAGCCGGTCCATTTAAGCTCAATTAAACAAATCATCGTAATTGGTCGTCGTCGCAGCATCATCGTCATAAACATAGTGCCTTTCGGGAGCATATTCCAGCATGATTCCGGCGCAGGATTTGAACCGCGGGCGAGGATTAACCAAGTACCGGAAAACAATTTTCCATTCTGGGGTCCAAGTTTGAAATAACATTCCACCCCAGCAACGCGGTAGTAGGTTCATTACACGTTTTCAATTTGGTAACTTCGTTCGGGTGGATTAATTTAATCCAAATATTAATTCCACCTCCCCCGGGCAAGTTCAAGGGTTCATAAACGGGGGGAGGTCGTAGTCGGGGTGCTGGGAACGGAAGCTGTGAAATTGGAGCCGGGACACCACCTTTAATTTGCCGCGCCGGGGAGATCTGGTTCGTTTTCGATGCCGCCCGAGGGGCATCATAGCAAACCGTGGCTAAGCACTTTTTTCCTGTTGAAATTGTCTTCTCAGCCAATCTAGTAGACATCCATCGAAAGCGGGAAGGATTGTTTGATGAGCTCTTTTCTTGCTGGTTCGGGGCATGGAAACAGTTTTTCTTGTCTGGATGATGTTGAAATTGTCTGTAAAAAAGCGAGATTGAAGTTTCGTGCAGCTCGCATTGCGATCGGGTAATCGATTCAGCCAGGTTGGGTTGACTAATACAGAATCAATAGAGGCACTTCCTCTTCCCGGTTTCTTGTTTTCACTATATGAAATCAAGGTAGTTTTTGCTTTGGTCAATGTCATCTCTAAAAATCTAAAATTAGGTGATTTTGCTGGTAGCTATTTTTTTCCAGCGAATTTTAAAGGTGCTGGATGATTGACGGAAGTTTGTCAACCTGAACCATGATTTGAATTTTAAATGGTAAAAATCCTATCAACATCACATTTTGTGGGTCCCTTTCAGGGTCCCAAACAACCTCCCAAAATTTGAGAACGAACGGCTCAGCTGACGCTAAGCTAAGCCCAGGATTCGTGTGTTGAAATAAATAGTGAAACTCACATTTTCTGCCAACATTGCCAAAGGAACCATGAAATACCAAACAAACATGAATGTTCTCATATTTTGATGAACCTTACGTTCAGAATACATTATTTAATTAGGTTGTACCCAAATTCCTCAAATATTTTATAGTTTTCGAAGTTCCGCTTGACTTGACAGTGTTGGCAAAAAGAAGATTTTACACCGAGTATTTCGAAAGGTCTCTCTTGAACGCTCTGTAACTTTCATTATAAGCAATTTAGCACCATACTGTCTTCCAGAGAGGTGTTGAGGATATCTTAGGCGGTGTTAGTTTGATAGAATTAAAAAGTTTTAATTTTGTACAGTCAAAAATGTAAAAATGAGAGTTTTTCCGTGGGCTTAACAAATCGCTTCCAAATTTTGGGAAGTTGTTCGGTACCCTAAATGGGACCTAAAAAAATGTTTTGCTGACGAAATCACTGAACCATATCAGAACTAGATATAGAAAATATTGTAATCAAACTGTGCCGTTGTGCAACAAACCACGGTAACTGGTGACAACTTACATCATAACCTTGATTTTCCGTTTTAAGGCTAGTATGCAGATCGGAAGGAAAGGGGTCAAGAAACAGCTTTACGAACAGTAGAACAAAGGAGATGGAGCGATTTCTTGGGGCTTTTCTTCACCCTCTCTGGCTTGCTTTCGCTGCCGCTGCTGCCCATTTGATTTTTTTTCTTGACCGGTTCCTTCCGAAGTGCGTATACCGCTTTAAGATATAAACTTTGTTTCACCGACAATTGTTGTTATTGTTGTTGTTTTTTGATGTCCACTTACAATATTTTGGCAAAAAAAATGCACATGTTGTTACGAATGTCATGACGAATATACCATATTATTTTTGTTGCATTAATGTCAAAACTGGTTAGCCAAATACCACAATTAATTTAAATAATTTTTCATAGAGAAGAAATTATATAAGCGTGTGGATGAGAAACCAAGACATGAAAATTGCTGTTAAGTTTGAAAAGCAACTCCAAAGCTAGCCGACTTTTTTATGTTGCTTCCATAATGATCAATGAATATTGAAAATTACTACGAAGACACGTCTAAGTTCGTTAAATCATATGTCAATTACTATACCATAAACAGCGTCGAAACGTGCGTGCTCTATTCCTTTCGCTCGATTGCCACCAAACCACCAAAGAGACCCGGTAACGATATGCCATATGTGTATGATGAAAGCATAATATGAGCAAAAAATTATTCGAAATCTCAGTCTTCTCAGTTGGCAAATTTGCCGCACAGCATCCACACAAAGCAAAGCGCGCGCCCGCTCTGGAGGAAGCCCGGCCATGTGGTTGCAATAAACACTTCACACGCCGCGTATTCTGCTGACGCGCCTGATTTATAATACTTGCGCGCCCATTCCGATTTGTTTTGTCTACCAAATGAAGCGAAAATAACTTCGCATACACATGCATATATTAATATTGGGTTGTAAACCGAGATCCTTCAATCGGGATCGGGTGTTGCTCCAAACAAGGCGCCTCGCACTCGTACTCACCACTTATATTACTCCTCTGTGGATTCCCATCCCAGCCCTTTTAATACTTCTCGGCCCAACAGGGGTGAAGTTAAGCGTTGCAAACTTCCTCCAATCTAATACACCATAAACCCGATTCATCACGTACCTGCTATGATTTACCTGAACGGGGAAGCCATTTCTACCCGGGCACTAAAGTATTGACGATTTCTGTACGGTTCGTCAGCAGTTCGTTACAACCATTTTGCGGCTTTTTCAAATGATTGCGATAAACAATCCCACTTTCCTTCAACCACATCTCCGCTTCAATCCAATTGACGTGGAAAAGCAACTCTCGGGAAAGGGAAGAGCAATACCGAAAGACAAACAGCTCAAAAGGGTTTCGGAGTTCAGCTGTTTGATTTATTCAAAGTCAATTTACATACAGACTTGAACAGTCCCCCCAAACACATACAGAAAGCTCGACATCACCTTCAAACTATAACAGTTTATTGTCAATTCATCACACGGAGCAGCTCATATTAAATTAAGGCAACTCTAAACAAAAGGGAACTCCACCAACAACGTTTATTGGTACATTTGGTACATGACCTATAAAACTGAACCGTGAGCAACAGGTCCGACACCGTCGTAAGCCTAATCGTCATCGTATGTTGGCACTGTGTAAACAGATGGGTCGCCGCTTGATGATGGTGATGATGTGCGTGATGTTTCACTAACATATGAAAGTTTGTTATTGTTACGCTGTTGCGACCGTACTGCTGGAAGCAGTTTTCAGCATTTTTCTCTTTTATTGCGCCCGCTCGCCAACACACACGGACAAGGAGAGTCGAACAATATCGCGACCACCGACACCCAGAACCAGAAGAGAGGTGCGCAGATGTTTGAGTTGTGATTTTTCATTATTCATACACGCGCCAAATGGGCCAGATGTGCAGCTACAAACTCTCGAACTGTGTGTTTCCTTTTTTCTGCTCCCGGCTTACCAACTTTTGCAGGTCATGGCTCCGTGTTGGCAATGTAAACATTTTGCAGCCGCGTGCAAGTTCTTTTTTGTCTGTCTGGTGGCTACTGTTGCTGGAGAGGAAACTTATCGGGAAACTTGATCACAGTTGGATTTAAATCGAGTGATTAGTCGCTTTTGGAAACGCACAATGTTTGGAACAATATCTAAACTTATAATCTGTAGCAGATTGCGAGAAGGCTAAAACAGATTTTTTTTTTTGATACAAGAATTGTTTTGCAAACTCTCAAAAACATGAATCATAACAAACTTTGGAAGAAGGCCTAATCCACTTTTTCCTTTTTTATTGTCATATTTTCATTAAAAACGTTACTTAAACCACCTTTAGGGGCCTTCGTCTTATTTATATAGTTATTTTGTCTAAAATACAGACTTTCATTTTTTTTCAGACCCGGCTCAAACTTCTGCTTAAAATTTGATTCTGAGTCGATAAGTGTCAATTTCAAATGTTAATTTTTCGAGTGATTTTCATTCAAGCCGCCCATTTTTATTTTTTAACAAAAAATATCACAAAATGCTATGAACATTATTACAGTTTTGCTACTACCGAAAATACAAGTATTTTCAATTAAAATTTTTAGTTTCTGCGATGTTTTGTTTTGCCCTCTTAATATGTGGGAAAATTTTGAAAGTGGGGGGGACAAAAACTTGAAAATTTCAATATCCGTTGGCTGGTACAAATTTTATTTTAAGTTTTTGTCTAATTTTAACATTTTGGGAAAAGATACATAAGGAAAGGGAAAATTGAAAGACTGTGGTGATAAAAATTACATGATGGCAAGTCCCATACTAATTTCGTGTAGAGTGAAATCAAATTTTGTTACGACTTTATGTGTCATTTTATCAATACATAAGCAACTCAAAAGGACTGCCACAACACAGTTCATGCGTAACACGAAGTTACTCCAAGCTACTTAGCAACATGACTTTCCAGAACTCATCCATCCTTCTTACTCACGAAACCAACCCAACTCAACCCTGCGGCAGCAAAACTTCTATTTACGAGCTTATCAAGGCACGACACTTCGCCGGGTCCCCCCACCTCACTTCTTGGCTTGCGTGTATCCACCAAAGCCACCCTTTAATTACACCTTTGCACAGCCCTTTCCCACTCCCACCACCTGCCAACCCCACCGGAACAGCCAATGAGTCATAATGAAGAAGATTAAATGACAACCCCCAACGCTAACGTGTGCGAGTGCTAATGGAAAGGGCTATCCACCGACGACGTGCACAAAATCAGCTTAAGTGTATCACGATATACAATTACATAAAAACACTACCGACAGAGTCAGTCACTTTATTTGCTTTCTTTCCTGTGGCTAAGCCACCCCATACCCGAGGTTGCACATTACTGTGTGTAAATTTTTCCTCTTTTTTTTTTTCTTTCTTGAGACTTGTGTGACTCCATCAGCAGGATTGGATGGAAGTCTGCAGGACTGATAGGGGGAGGGAGGTATAGAAGCTTGGAGTAACTTTTGATTTACGGAACGACCCACCTAAGCTCCCACGTATCAGCTTTCCGGCGACGACGGGTTTGCTTCGGCTGATCAGGATCCTCGGCGTGTGTTTCCAGGTCGCATGGTTTCGCATGGCTTTGCTGCGTCTGCAGCTGGGAGGGGGCTTCCATGGATGACGTTGGAAGTTTTGATTTGGTATTTTGAAGGTTATGTTTCGAAAAATGCTTATGACAACTTTGTCTTAAATCTGAGCAACTCGTTTTGCAACGTAATTTGTTACGTTCCATGAAGCGAGAATGCATTTCGCGGTTGGCCTCGTTTGTCCACTGCAATAATGTCAACTAGACAGTAGTAAGGTTTCAGGCTCACATTGAGTGTTATGAACGCTAAGTTACGGATGTTTGATTATTTTTATCGTCAAATGTGGTGACTCCGATGCAATATGAAGCGTTCAACAAATCATAAACGCAAATTAAGGTGTGTCATTCTGCGATAAACCAAATATACATAACAGTTTAAGGTGTCAACCCAGCTTAATCTGATTCATAAACACCTACAGAGCAGTTTCGTGTCATCGTTTTGATAAAATCGTTCACGTTTGCTTGACAAACTCCAGAAACATACAAATCTGCTTATCTTTTCCCAATGACGAGAGCGGATAATGTGCCGAAAACGAGCATGAATAAACATCGGCCGCCCACGCCGGACCCTTCCGTGGTCTGTGATTTGAATTTTTATAACGGGCCATAACGATTGGTAAAAGCAGCAATTGGCGGCAGTGAGCCGACTCGAAGCCGCCTCACAGAGACTACAACATCTTCCCGAAAGTGGAATGAAAAGCAGCAGTGAAATCCCGCCAACGACGCCAAGTTGTGGTTTACATTTTTCAACGCTGCCAACTCCGGTTAACACTGGAACGCCCAACGCATGTCCAACTTACACGGACGCCCAAGCCTCCCAAAAAAGTTGGAACGGTAACTTCAACTCGCTGGTTCTCGGGCATTACTCAACCAATTGGGACGATTCTTGTTTCCAGTGATTTGTTAGGATGTCTAGATGATTCTAGAACTTTGCAGAACTTAATTTGATCAAATCTGTAATTTTTGCGACCAAAAACATCGTTCCACCTTTTTTAAAACGACTGCATCCGCGGAATTTTTGGCGAATTATTTTTTACACGCGAAAAAAAAAGTTGGAACGATGTTTTTGATCGCAAAAATTACAGATTTGATCAAATTAAGTTCTGCAAAAATCTAGAATCATCTAGACATCCTAACAAATCACTGGAAAGAAGAATCATCTTTATTGGTTGAGTTATGCCCGAGAATCATTGAGTTGAAGTTACCGTTCCAACTTTTTTGGAGCCTTGGGCGTTGGAATGTTAAGGAAAACCACTACAAGTGACCGACCGGCTTCGCTGGCTCTGTATTCGTGTGTATTCAGGAACCGTAGCGTAAAAGTGCATTCGCTGGAATACCCATAAAAAAGATATAAGATACACCTCTTCCATCGCGAACGAGCGAAACCAGTTTCGGATCTCACCAAGACCAAACCGAAAAGTGCTGCGGTCGTCCGTCAATGGAGAGCAAACTCGTGGTTGAGGAAGCGCTCGAACCTTACACTACTCACACTCGAGAGCATGTGCTGAATTGCGCCACTTCTCACGTACCACACTGCTGGCGAGAAATTATTTCATTACCGCGAATTGCCAAACCATATGGCCCAACACAAAGGTACATTCATACGATTTTTAAGCCCCAACAATAGCTCATTCTTACTTTTGAGGTTATAGTTGGGCTCGCGAGCAGGTACTCACGTACGCACACACACACACACACACCAACTACTTTACCATTCAGACAAATTAGGTAAATAATCATGCACACACACAGCCATCCAAACACACTCAAGAGGTAGAGCCGGGGTGAACATATCAAATCAAGTGGAGAAATAAATAAAAAAGTGAAAAACCTTCAGTTTCGTGTGGGCAGCAGCCAGCCAGCATTCATTGATGCCAGACGTCGTACCCAACGGCGCGGCGTGGCGGCGTTCCGAAAGTTTCTCATGCATTGTGGAGCCCAGTGCAGTGTGATGCATGATGCGGAGTGACAAAATGAAGGGGGTACGGTGACAACCCGAACAGGACAGTGTACTCGAATAAGTATCATTTGAGATTGTTCCAGCAGCTGGAAATCCATGTTTGTTTCTTAAACAGATGATCATGGGATCGATTTCCTTCTACTACTGCTACTACTGCGGATGGGGAAGTAAAACGTCTGTCATAGCCTAAGTTGTTGTTAGGCCGTTAAGTCATTCCAGGTGCGTAGGAGTCGTCTCCCCCATATAAGGACAAACACACCAAACCAAACCTGCTCCGGTGGAGTTGTTGGTCGACGGTTGGACTCGCAATCCAAAGATCGTCAGTTCGAGCCCTGGGGTGGAAGGTTCCTTGGAGTTGGAAGAGGTTTGGGTGCTCTCCCCACACGGAAAAAAAATGTGAACTGTGTTCATGAATTTGAGAATCACGAATATATTCACGTTTATAGTGCAAATGCACCATACTCATGAATAAATTCCTTCGTGGTTCTCAAATTTATGAACACAATTCACGACTATGGGAATTGATTTTTATGTGCTTTTGGACTCCTAGCTTCGAGCAGAAACTTGCAATAGAAACCACAAAAGATCTGGGGTCGTTAATGTGGATAGTTTGTTTTGTATTTTTTGTGTTTTCAGGATCTTCTCAGATCGCAGAATTCGATTTGAATTCATTTCGTAACCTCGATTGATAAACAATTATTTCAAATAGACATTATTCAAACTGAAATGACATAAATTAAAATTTTATTACGCTATTCATTCAACTCTAAAATCTAACAAAGAACTGAAAATAAACCCATTGCCACTGCAAGGGACTGCTTCTGTCTGTCACGTTTTTATCGACGTTTCATTAACCTTCACCGGCCTCCAGCCCATTAGTGTGTACGCATCGTAAACAGGCATATTGCTTGAGTATTAAAAAAATCAATTACCATGGCTTCAATGTCACTGAATGGTGCGCTACCAGAAGCGTTTGATGTTGATAAGCAGCAGTTCCACCGAATCGTCTCATTGTTCGCTTCTGTCGGTGGCGACTCACATTTTTATTGCCTCCGCCCAATATCGATCTGTTATCAATCACTTTTGTGGGACACGTGACGGGGCGGCTCCGTATGGTTCAGCTCACTTCCGAAAGCTTGGGAAGCTTCTCCACCGCAATAACCGTACGTTACGTTGCATTTCGATGAACGCTCGAATTAGGGCCTCTTTCTTCGTGTCTTTGGTGTCAGATTTCATTTTCGTCCGACTTCGATGCACCTAGGTATTAATCCGTCCGTTCGCTCATTTTTTGTTCCCCCCATCTCAAAGTGCTTTCAAGTCCAAGCCAACGTTCACACCTTGAGATGATGGTTTGGACCTGGCATTCGGTGGAAGAGTGCGGCATAATTTGAATGTGTGACTGAGCTTGATGAAGCGTTATTTGAACTTTCTTAGCACCCGGCTGGGAAAATGGGAAAGAAAACGCCGGTGGATTACGACCGAAAGCCGCCGTAACCGTTCTTGGAAAGGTGGCGGGAAAAAGTCATCCTTTGCATATTTCATTGAAATTTTAAAGACTTGATCTTTGTAATCTTTCGATGATTCTAAAAAGAATAATGCTTTTCAGAAGCAGCTTTTGAGAACAATAACTTCATAATAATATTTTAAAAGAGATTTGACAATTATAATAGGGATAATAGTTGAAATTATATTTATCAAATATTAGGACTCCTATTTGAGTCATAGCGTAACCTCATTTGATAAATACATATTGTAAAGAAAACATTGTTTGAGCAAAAATTACATAAATTGACATTTTATTACGGCATTGATTCGACCCTTAGGGTCCTTGTACAACCTTCTGAAATCAATAGGCTACATTAAAATTTGAACTTATTCTGACCACAGGAACCCCTTCCCCTGGCAATTTGAAGTTTGTATGGGAAAAAGACGTCAAAATGTATAGAGAAAAACAACTGTTTCAGAAAGCATTCGTTATTTCGACGCCATCATTTCACGAGGTTCATGTTGTCTTTTATTTGACAGGTTTCCAGGACAGTATAAACTGGCACTGCTGATGCCAGAGATTATGTTTATGTTACTTTATTGAAAATCATTATTAAAAAGACTTTACTGAGGTAACTTTTGCTCATTTTTTGTGGATAGGTAGCTTATTAGGAGTACTTTTGTGGATTGCATATTCTAATAATCCACAAAGTGTCAAAATGTACAGGATGCCTTTTAAAATGTTGCTGTCGAATTGTCGCTTCCTTCAATGTTCGCTAACTCGAGTGCTCGCTAATTCGAACGTATTTGAATTAAAAAGCACTCAAATCTCATAATCAGTCGTCAAACTGATGTTGACTTTTTAAACCCAGTGTACGACGAGTTTCAAGCACGTGGTCTCAATCTTTTGACAGCTGTCAGTTGTTCCAATTAGCGAATTCGGATTTACTCATTCGAATGCTGTTCCATTCGAATTAGCGAATCCACTCTGTATTTATTGAAGCAACAAGTTGGGATCGTGCTACAGCACGTCGCACGTAGATTTTGGACGCAATGTTGTGCAGCTTTCAACGTCTCACTCTTTGACTAAATTCTGAGAAATTCAAGAAAACCCGGAAAAACTCAGTAAATCGTGTCACTCTTCAAATTTCAATCTGATCGTGCTATCTTGACACACCCTGAAAATTGGTGCAAGTGCGACAACTGACCAAAGGGATTTTAGTCAGAACGAGTTTGACACACGTTTATGCCCGACTTCTGTAAACATTTTTAAATATAACTCGTGACTCCAGCAACCAAATTCAACCAAACTTTGAGATAAGGCACATCATGATCAGCCGAACATAACGTGTTTGTTATTATTTAGATTGCGTGCCCTTTTTTATTTATGGTCCAACAATAAAACGGGGTTTTTCTCGAATGAAACCGAAAACAAAAAAACTCTAAAAATAATGCAAAACCAAGCAAATCCCATTCCACCCTGCACGGTGTCCCGACCGAAAATACCTTTATCTTATTATTGGTTTTCCTTTCGTGCGTGGGATTACCTTCCTAGTTCGGAAGATGGAGAGGCGATTAAGCCACCCCGCGCCACCACATGGAGTGGGAGAGAGTGTAAGCATACGCGCGTTTGGAGTAAATGCCCTCCGAAAAATAACTGTACGTATGCGCGTGCCCTTCCCATGGGCTGCGACGAGGAGGTTTCACTGCAGGTTCGTAAATTACACACAGGAGTGCGGCGAACATTGCCGGTCTGATTGTGGAACTTTTGGTGTGATGAACTTTTGCATGGCTGAAAGTAAAAATAAATTTTGTGACTTCAATATTGCTTTGATTCAAGGAAATAAGAAAAGTTCTCAATTTGAAAAAAAAGTAACAGACTCTACATCACGGCCCATCATCTCAACAATACACTTCCTTTCTGAGTCTGGCAAAAAAAAAAAATCAAACTTGATGATCTGCCACTCCGAGCAAGCAGCGAGTTGCAGTGAATTTATCTTATGCTTCATTTTCTTCGGATTTTTCGCAGCACATTGATCCGTTCGTTTCAATGGGCTGGTTCCCACACACAAACAACCGCCGTGTCTCGCCTAAATCCGTGGCCTGAAGATTGCTGCGAGAAAATTGAGGCATTTTTCTTTTTTTTTTATTCCATTCTATGTTTTGAGGTAGAATCTCTTGAGCTGGTCTCGAATCACTAACCTGGTGTGCCCAACAAGAACCAACCCAGAAGTAATCAACACACTCTTTCCGAGGGAAGAAAATTGTAAGATTTGAGCCAGGGTGGTCCAACAGTTCGTTTGGTCATCTGTCTACTAGTTGACTGGAGTTCGTATGTAATTATCAAATATTTAGTAATATGGAAAACAAAAGAGACATACGGCAACCTTTATCAAAGTTATGATCACTTAAGTAAAATTGATGTTGTAACTTTACATTAAGATAACTTCCAAAATTACAATCCAATTATAACTACTTGGCAACTCTGCAATCATATTTATTGAAACAATGAACAAATGCGTATGTCAAATACAACAAACTTTTTACAAAAGGACATCCAGGCTTTTTAATAATCTGGGAACACTATTATTAACAATAGATGTGATTACGAAAAAGAATAATGGAAGTGTAATGTAGCAACAAAAAAGACATAGACACCTAGTGAATAACTTGATGTCGTTTATGAAGGCCAGCGTTATGCCGTCTCCTTAGAGATATCCAAGACAAAAGCTCAGCCAGATCTAAAATGACCACCCTAGCCAACCAAACACATCGGTATTTTCAAAGAAAAGCAACAGCAGAAACTAGAAACTGTTGCAAACTGCCGATGATGTTTGAAGGAAGCAAACGGTAAGGATGAAACGATTTTTTCCCCGCCCCGGCCCCGTAAGTGACGATGAATAATTTATCCGTCGAAAAGAATGAGAAAAA
Source organism: Culex pipiens pallens (assembly GCF_016801865.2). Lineage (NCBI taxonomy): Eukaryota > Metazoa > Arthropoda > Insecta > Diptera > Culicidae > Culex > Culex pipiens. Next base: position 88,585,053 of record NC_068937.1, on the reverse strand, counting down.
AAGCGTGTATCCAAAAAATCGACAAGATGGTCTTTGTCCTTTTTTCTGATAATCAGGGTTTAATATTGTAATACTTGGGCCCTCAAGCGGGACACACATGGTACCTACTCCTTATTGACTCCCAAGCATTTATTGATGGAATTACTGCGGTGCGGCTTTTGCTGGTTCCCGAGCGGATATTGTCGAAACTTTGGCCAGGATCGTTTTTATCAATTTGTATGCCGGCCGAATTGCTCATGAAATATTCAGTTTAATGCATTCTTTCGATGGTGTAGAATTTTCGACGACGAGTTTGGACAAACTGCGTTAGCAAATTTGACTTTAGATAGAAGCATAAATATTGCAGATCAAATTCCGAAGAGTTTGCAACGAACAACGCAAGAGATCATTACTAAACGATGTTCAATGTTTCCAAACCGCTCGATGCGCAAAGAATTTTAATTCCATTGATTAGCACATTTCCTGCTAACATGTCACAAGATGCTGGCACACGGTTCCAAATGACTTTACCGCGGCTGTTCTGCCTTGAACGCATTTTCACGAAATGGGGGTTATAAATAATGACCATTTTCGAGCGGATGTCTTCTATCGTGTGGCATTGTGCTGACAATCATCAGAAGGTGAGCTGTGAAGACAAACTCATAGTCATGGTGGGTTGAGCCGGTTGGATATGCTAATGTTCTATTTTTTAATTCAAACTCACTCATGTGCGCCCAAATTAAGCCACTTGAAGTTCCCAAACTAATAAGTGTTAATTGGTGCTACTGGTTGGGACAAAATTTTCCCACTGCAAACAAAGCCGTGCGTGTCCCTTCTTCACTGAAGTGCCCAAATTTGCAATTCAATTCACACTGAGCTTGTGTACCGCCGCACCATTAACAAGTGCCACCACTTTCGTAAATTGTTGTTTGGCGTAAACTGTACACACAAAAGTCTGCTCAAGTGGCACTACAATAAAGTTTAACCACGATATGAGTGTTTGATGTAATTAATTTTCTAACCCACAACCACTAACAGTTGTTTCTTCTTGATGGATGTCAGACCTTACTGCCAAGGCTTGTTTGCACTGTTAAAATGAAACCAGAAATCCTAAACTTGAACTTGCTCCAATCAGTGTGCGATGTCACTCATCGAGATGATTATCTCGATATTCATTTTTTACCGTGTGACCTGTCCGTGACGAAAATTTGGGGTGACTACCCAAAAAAACAAAAAAAAACACACACACACACACAACAGATGCAGAGAGTGGGACGATGTGATGGAGCACCACGAGCGACCAGAATACTCTAATTTGTAAAGCAAATGAGCAGCAATGCATTAGAGCGAAACAGTTTTAAATCATCCTGTGAAATATGCTTTCACTGGACGATGGCAGAGCAATGTAGACAGTTTCTCGTTTCCTCATGAACTAATAACACGGTCCGACAAGATAAAAGCAGTCACCAGCTGATTTTGTGTTTCCTTTTTAATAATTTGGCATGTTGAGCCACGATGATTAAGTTTTATTGATAATATTTTCAGCTTTTTAAAACTATGTTTTGGCTAGCATATTGTTTGGGAACCATTTAGAAAATGAGAGAAAAACTCTGGGACATTAAAATATTTCTCAAAATTGCAAGTATTAAAATATTACCATTGTGAGCAGTTTTGTATGCATATATGGATGCAACAGAATAAATTCCAATATGCGCACATTCTTTGATCTCAGAGATAAAATCTTGTCGGACTGTGTAACAGCCACTCCATATACGCTCTAGTGTAATAAGTTATGTTTTTATGCCTCTGTTTCAGCCATTGGGTACATACAAAAACTCTTCATATTTATTATTTCCCCCAAAAAAGTATAATCTAAAGTGAATTTACCCCATAAAGATAAACAAACACTAACCGCTCCACTTAACTACGACTACCCGACCAACTTTGGGATCAGATGTTCAAATCGAATCTCGTTTCGACGACCTCACTCTCGAGGTCTGTTTTGAACACACGACGAGCCCAGCAAAATAACCAATCCAAACGAGGTCGTTAACTTTTCCGAGAGCAGCAAAAAAAGAGCATCACAGAAGGATCGCCGCCACCAGCGCGGTTGAACGCGCACTTGTTATGTTGTCGCACAGCAGCTACCAAATTAGCTTGCACAAACGAAGAAGAGAAGAAAAAAATTCCATCAGGTTGCAGCATACAGCTCAGCAATGATGTATCGAAGGGAAAAACGGGCCTGGGTATCAACAGTGCCATTTTGGTGTGACTGTCCCTGTGTGTGTTACCGCCATGTGACCGATTTGTGACAAAATGAACCGTTAACCGTTGTTTTACCGTTGTTTTACGCTGGAGAATTTTTTAAAAGTATTTTTGTTCAGTTTTAGTGACGGTTCTTTATGAATCTGTTCTTTGAACTAACATTATGACATCGATTAAACCTTCAATTTATCAACATCAAACTGCCTAAGCCAGGCCCATAGTCAGGGGTGTGACTTCCGGTTTGAAACCCGCCCCACCCCCGCTTCCCCGCTTCTCCTTGAACCATAATCCTAGCTAAACTCCTGACTTCAGCACTTAATGTTTAATTAAACTTTCTACTCATTCACAATCCATTGTTTTTATAACGCCATTATGGAGACTTCACGATCTTTACAGTCACTGTCTTGTTATTTTACATAAGAGAATGGCGATTTGCACTTGATAGTTTGACACATTTATGTTGATATAGAAATTAACTAAATAAAACGATTGAAGAATCAGTTTTGGGCCAATTTTCCCAAACGCAGAATAAACTGCCTTTAACATAATTTTTATTTTTATCAACATAAATGTGTCAAACTATCAAGTGCAAATCGTCATTTTTATGTAAAATTTTCTGATCTCTCCGATAATTTTTTTTTCAGATTTTTAAAATCTGACCCATCATTTGAAAACGGCCAAAAATGCTTTAATAGCGAAATTAGATGATTTTTGCGATGCAAGTGGTGATTTTTAATGGATTCCTGGGACATTTTCACATAAGTTAAGTGCATTTTGGATGGCCGCATAAAGCCTCCGCTCGAAATACAGGCCGATTTTCAAGAAAAAATGTAAAAAAAAAATATGAATTGGGGCAAAATGGACCCTTTGTTGTTTCGTGCAGTGGATGAAACCATCACCAATCGATTTTCCGGATTTTTTTACTTTTAGGAAACACTGTTTTTCATACCAGGGAACCAGCCGCGTTCAATTAAGTCCGATTTTGGGTTCCATTTCGCCCACTATGCGTCGTTTATCCTAAGTTCGATTATTTGGAAAATTGTGGTAGAAGACAATCGAACACTTATTAGGATATGAATGAATTCAAAAGTTTGTAGAATTCAGACGGTATAATTGATTCAGCAGCATGAAAAAATTTGAAATTGAACTTTCACTAAAATGACAAAAATCATTCAAAATCATTGAAATGATTACTTACTAAAATCGCGGATTTTTTAAGTTTAAATCGTCCATGTTAATCACAAAGATGTTCAAAATCGCAGAATCTGAAAAATCTGTCAAATTCTGTCAAGATCTTGCACAGATAATTATTAATCTTTATTCTGTCTGAAACTTGAAAAATGTTCCAGATTTATATGAAACCTGGCAACCTTGTTTTACCTTGTTTTACCATGTATCTAAAATTCATGTTTAAAAAATACTGACGTCCATGCAAAAAATAGCTTTATTATTTCCCCTAACACAACTGCATTGTCCTTCTATGAAAGAACAAGTTCATTTAGGGAAACACAGGTGGTCCAATTTGCCCCAGGGATGCATAAAACCCCCTCTCCCCTTACAGTCAGAATTCGATAACAATTTGAGAGAAAGTAAAAAATATTTACTGGAATGTGAATAATACAAAGGAATGTGAAGCGTATGATGTAAATCAACGCTAAATTTACCGAAATGTTGCTATTTCATCATCCTGCAGTGACGATTATCCAATTTTTCAAATTACAGTTTCCAGAACAACCCATTATCGCCATCAAACTTTTCCAGATGTCCCTCCAGCGTGTCAACCCGTTAATCAATACTTCTGCCGCTGCTGCTGGACAGCGATATATTTTGCGGCCACCAGACCGTGTGCATTAACTCATGTTTCAGAGCTGCCAAGTTGGTCACAGCCCAGGCAGTTTGCGATTGTTGCAACATTATCGATTCAGACGCAGAGAGAAGAAGTTTTTCCCATTTTTATGCTGCCAAGCCAAGCCAGCCAGCCAGGCCAGCCGGTTTTCCTGATGGCCGTATATAGTAAGTGCGACTTTGGTCAGGTTCGGGGCAACTTTACACAAAAATATGTGCGGCGGCCACTGCTGCTGCTCTGGGAAGAGCGCGTTTTTTTTCTCTCGTTGTTGTTTGCTGACAAGGCTTTTAGTATCGACTCCTCTGTTGTACTGGCGGGCCGAGCCCCGGACAGGAGGCCACAATTAAATAGTTATGTGTAGATTACGGTTCCTTTCGAAAACCTGTTTTGCCCTGCGCCCATGGTGATGATGATGATGACGGTGCCCAAAACGATCTACTGGGACACGCTCGAGGTCGATGGCTGCAACCTCCGGCGGCGGCGGCGGTGTAGGGCTTGATAATGATCTCCGAAGACCATCGATAATTTAGTGGAAGTTGAACAAAAAAAGTGTTGTCTTCCATATCCCTTGGTCAGCTACATTGTATACCATTGTTAAGAAGGTTGCAGTGCCATTTCTCCAATCAAGATCTCGTCCAGTTCTTTTGTTTGTGGTCATTAAATCATAAGCGTTATTTGACTAAAAAAGTTCACGAAATCTTAAAGATGATAAGTCCAAATCTGCCAGATTCTCTACATCATGTCGCGATCTTTTCCGATCTTCTTCCAACACCTATTACCACTCGTAGTATTCGTATCTGGTTCGCTCCTAAAAATAGCTTCTTTGGGGGAAAACTAAT